>NC_080754.1:56574384-56878862 GCF_020826845.1 Diceros bicornis minor
AAAGCTAGAATCAAGGTGGGGCTCGAGGGTTGGGAGACAATTATAGGCCATCTGTGTTTGCTAATTATGTTTCCCCAAGGAAAAGTAAGCTTTCTTATATCTTCATGACAGGAAGTAGTTTTACAATTTGATGCCAAAGGAAGTTGGGCTCCTATCCTCCCACATAGAATGAGAGATGGGGCCCTATCTTTCTTGACGATTACATTTCAAAGACATGGCTCCCAGGATCTTGAGAAAGACAGTCCTGGGTTGTAATATTGGCAAGAGGCTTTTTAAATAGATTTACATATCAAAGGAACAGAGAATAATTCACAATTATGAGTTTTTTAAAGTAAATGTTTCACGAAAAGAGAGGGGGAGAGATCTCTGTGGTTGGGTCATTTAAATTCTGTAATGGACAGGATGAGAGGGAGATCAGGACCCTGGAGGCAGGAAAAAGCCTGACTAAACCACTATTAATAATAATGATCTAAAAGAGTTAAAATATAATTGTGTTTAAAAATGTATAAATTGAATATAAAGTAAATTGAAAAATTGAAAAAATAAAATTAATTTTAAATGTTCTTAAGCTTTTGCTTCAAAATGATCTATCAACGTTAAAAGGCAAAATACAAGTTCTAATTGAGTATACATTTTTAAATAAAAAGTATTAAAGTTGAATATTTAAAATTAATTTTTTTTTTTTTTTGTGAGGAGATCAGCCCTGTGCTAACATCCGCCAATCCTCCTCTTTTTTTGCCGAGGAAGACGGCCCTGGGCTAACATCCGTGCCCATCCTCCTCCACTTTATATGGGACGCCGCCACAGCATGGCTTGCCAAAGCAGTGCGTCGGTGCGCGCCCAGGATCCGAACCAGCGAACCCCGGGCCGCTGCAGCGGAGCGCGCGCACCCAACCGCTTGCGCCACCGGGCCGGCCCCTTAAAATTAATTTTTTAAAATGTAATTATATGGGCCGGTCCCGTGGCTTAGCGGTTAAGTGCGCACGCTCTGCTGCTGGAGGCCCGGGTTCTATCCCAGGCGCTCACCGACGCACCGCTTCTCCAGTCACGCTGAGGTCGCATCCCACATACAGCAACTAGAAGGATGTGCAGCTATGACATACAACTATCTACTGGGGCTTTGGGGGAAAAAATAAATAAATTAATTAATTAAAAAATAAATAAATAAAATGCAATTATAAATCTACTCAAATATTTTGATAAAAATGAAACTACTCATAACTCTAATGCTCAGTGTCCACTAGGATGACAATGTTAAGAATCAGTATTATATTTCTTGAATGCTTTATCTAGATCTATCTATGTGTCTATCTATCCAATTTCCAGGATTGCACAATTTGTAAAATAGGGCAAAATGTTTCTCAGCCACTTTGTACAAATAATTCTGAGTTCCTCCAGAACAACAAACGAACACAAAAGGAAGCAGGAAAATGGACATTAAGCTCAACTGAGAAGTGACTTTTTTTTTGTTTTGTTTTGGAAGACTCTATTTCATTCCTGCTGAGAAGAAAAATTTGATAATACTTTTATCTTTTCTCTTACCTCTTGTTCAAACCTTCCACACTCATAAGCAGTGTCTGATCCTAGGTTCATTGGCAGCACAATCCACAAATTCTCATGCTTTAAGACCATCATCTTTTGTTTTGAGGATGTGGATCTGCACTTCCTGGGGGGTATAATGATGTTGGTAATGAGAGGGGACGTTTGTTGTTTTAGTACATGATGTCCTAGAGCTGACTACTGAATTCAAGGGTCACCCATATTTTCTTTAACATTATTTATTTTTGTGAATATGGTTGTGACATGCAGATGACTCTAAAGCATAAGGTTCACAGCAAGGGTCGCTCTTACCTGAGTCTGTGTAGAGAATTGACCCAAGACTGAAATCTATAGGCTACAGAATCATCATTACTGCATACTGTAACTTTTCATTAACGTTTTAAACCATTTACCTGAACATTGCTCAAATGCTACTCTTGTTTTGATAGTAAGAATGTATTTAAAATCTGTTTTTGTCTCATTGAAATGTGGGGGATAGTTGATTTGGTATCTTCAACTATCTGAATGTCACTAATTAAAGGTATTAATCCATCTACATTTGTCTTATACCTTTCCTGAATCCATACAGCACTTTTTAGACTATATGGTTAGGATAAATTTCATGTTCTAATGAGGAACTCATTTTAATAATTTATATCTATCAGCCAATTATGCCTTTGTGAGATTTTGTGCCCTTGATAAGAATGCTAACATTTGCTAAAACAATACTGTCACACACTAAACATGTTAGTGATGGACTCAAATAAGAGAAGAGATCCACTTTAGGCAGAAGAATTCAACTTTTTAACTTTTTTATTATAAATTAAAAAATAATGTTTATATCATCGTGAAGCATCATAGTTATTGTCATAGAATGATATTTTAATGACTTGACTGAGGGTTGTAAATATCTCCTATCAAACCAAAGTAATGTGTTTGCCTCAAATGGAATATCATAATTTTAATTTTTTAAATATATGGTATAAATCTGTTGTGAATATTTGAGTTATATGTTGGAATATTCTAAGCATAGTCATAATATATAAAAGAACAGTAAAGAATATATGAAGTGAGGGGTAACTAGCTTGATCAGAAATATCTGAGAAGATTGTATCAAATTTGAGAACATTCAAATTTTACAAGAAGGTAAAACAGTTATTGAGTAAAATAATATCATCTTACAAACAACAGTATAATTTAAAGCTCAAAAAGGATTTCTGATTATGGGCTGTTATTGTTACAATTATTGTTGCAGTGATTTTACAGAAGATTTTGCTCAAAAACTTAAATTTTAAGCCAAAATTAAAAGTTAAGCATTGTTTATGTATTTTTAACTATTAATTTTTGGTTCATATATTTTATCACTAGAGGTTTATTTCTTGACTATCTAACATTTCTAGTTTACTTTATAAGATGGGCTGAATGATCTGCCAAGACAGATAGGGCTTAGTTATGTCTCACAAGAATATGGGATTTTGCTTACCAGAAACATTTATTGTGATGTTTGCCGGCATTGCTTCCTGTTAACGACTTTAGAATAGTTGTTTTGCCGTTGCACTTACATTAGACTTAGATGTAATTGCATAACCTGGGAGTGGAGTGAGGAAGGCCTGAGTCAAGCTGAGTGGGACAACCCTCAGGAGCAAATCGGTCCTTTGTTTCTGGGTTAAATATTCAGGTAGCTTGAATCTGAGTAATTGTTGTTACACTTTAAATCCTGAGATTATCTTAATTCTCTGATAGGTATCAGTGTTTGCATCTTTCAATACTTGAGATTGATGGTTCTAAAAGATATAATTTAATATCTTTCTTCAATTAAAAAATGAAAGTATTGAGATTAATATAATAGAATTTCAATACAATATTTTATTATTCATTTTATTAATATTTCTATCTCAAATCTTATCATCAGCTCCTAAATTAAGTATAATTTTAAGGTTTATCTTTCAAACACGTGTTAACTAGACATTGACTGTGTGAGGCTCAACACCCTGAGCCCTCAAGATGAATACTGTTTCTTCCTGCCCTAGAGGAGTGCACACACTCCATGAAGAAAATAAGCACTAATTTTATGAAGCACAAGACATCTACCATTTATTCTGCTCTGTAGTAATAAAAACATGAAGTATCCCACAAAAATTTTTAAAATTAAAATCAAGTGTGTCCATAAGGTGAATCAGAAAAGCTAAGTGGGAATAGTCTGAGATCAAGAATAAGGAAGCATTTTATTGGTTGACTACAGCAAGTTTTGATATTTTATTTACTCATTTAGAATGAATATATACTATTATTACATTAAAATTAACTATATAGTTTTAATATATAATCATATACATTAAATTATATCTTATTTATGTAGATGTATTCTATATAGAATTCGATAATATAGAATTATAATACATTATATGATATTTTAGAATCTTACATACAAAAAAGAATGTAGGAAGGTAATACCAGTACCTTTAACTTTCTTTTTGAAAGAAGTTTTGTCTACCTCTGTGGGTCTTTTCATTTTAGGGGTCCTTCAGCGACCTGCAGCTCTCAGACACTTAAGCGTTAGGCCGCTCATCTATGCAGTTATGAAGAAGAGGATGGAGAAATTCAATAATCTTATGTGTCAGGAAGAAGGAATGGCTTTTAATTATGGATTGCCATATGCAAATTTAGAAGACCATATTAATCTCCTAAGATTGTATCTGAATTCAGTTATTTGAATTTCATGGTCTCTGAATATCACCTTTCCATACTCAAAACTTCTGCCCTCATAAGACATAGTTATTACCTTGTTTTTTATTCATAACCAAATCTATTTATTATGTATGTAATAAAAATCAAGATTCTTAGTGCTATCATATTAAAATAGCTAAATCACCTCCACATATGTGATTAAGAGACTGTAAAGTCATTGACCATGAATTACCACCACAAGTAATAAGGCACAACTCATCTTTCCCTGCAAAATCAAACTGCCGGCTACTTGCTTTCGTAAGCACACCAGCCGTCAAGATGTTGGCATGTGACCTAGGCCTCATCACTTATTGCACTTATTGCAGTAGGAAATACAAAAAGCAGTGACTATGAGGAAGCTCTTCTCCTTCGTGAGGGTTGCATCAGGGAAGCAGCTACGTCCTCATCCAGGTGGCAATACTAGCAGCGGTTTTAGCAACAGCCCCAGCACCCAAAGTTGGTGACATCAGAGGTACAATTTGCAGTATCTGTTCTCAAGGACACTGGGGAAGGAGTGTTTGTGCAACAGTAAGGTGACATAACTTTTGATGTTATTCCTGACTACAGAGACTTCAACCTTGATTATAGACAGGTACCAAAGTTAGTGTGAGCTACCGAGTTTTCTGTTATTAAATTCCCTTTCCGTTTAAATTAGCCAAAGCCAATATCTGATGCTTTCAATTAAGAATCCTGAATGACATAGGGAACAAATTAAATACTCAAAATACTGTCTCCTAAAGATGAAAATTTCTCTGTAGTTCAAAGCAATTTTATATCCTTTTTTAATTAGGTAAATAATAGATGGGATTCTCTACGGTAGAGCTTGCAAATTTTGGAGTATCTTGAGTCTTCTGCTCATTGTAGTTATTTTTTTGTTTTTAATTAGATTCTAACTGCCTATTGGCAGCTGGAAAGCATTCACTCATGTGACTCCCTAAATGAACCAATTTTTTTCCAAGTCAGAGTTTTTATGCAAACACATTTGTAAAATTCTTCCTATATCTCTATTTTGTAATCACCTTTGTGATATATACCTTTGTCATTATTATCACATATATATGTATATAAAATTTTCATGAGCATAACAAAAGAAAGACATTTAAATATTTTTCAAAGTATTTTGAGGGACGAATTGCCTGGACAATGTCTCTGCTCTACATAGTTCCCTTTCTCTCTATCCCTGGGGCTATGGGTGCTCTGTTAAAAGCCCCAAAAGCTACTCTTTTAGTCTGAAGGTTTTGCCCCACAATCTGTGTTTAAGCACCAAATGCTCTTTGCATTTGTCTCCCAGTCTTAATTCCTTTGCTCAATAACCAGATTTTCAGTCGCTGTCCCTCTGTTTCCTCTCTCTCTCTCCTTCTACATGGAAGCTTGGCGTAAGATTTTCCTGTGCAGAATTGTGCTTTCTCCCCAAGGTGCTACCTCTTACTTGCTCCCCACATCTCCAGGAAATGCAACCTGTGAGGAGTACCCAGCTCTGTCTGACCTTGGCACAGGCCCCCTGCCTGTTGCACCCAGCATGAACCTCTCTCCACAGGCCCCAGCCTGTCTGGGACAGGAGGTAATCCGACAAGAATAACTTAATAGCCAGAGGCAGCCTGCACACCAAGGGCATAGTTGCCAGAACAGCAGAAATGCTAAGTTTACTGTAAGGGATGAGCAGCTTTTTAAAGCGTCTAGCTGCAGGGAATTAAACCTTCCAGATGGTGGAATTGCTGCTGATCTGCCTCCAGACACTCCACCCTGCAATTCTCCGAGACATAGTGTCATTCTTAGCAATTTTAGGCTTAAACTTAAGAGGCAATCTTTTCCCCTTTCCCATCCTTCCTTCTTCCCACTCTTAGATGTGTAAGGCATTCTTATTTTTTTCTGCTCATATTAAAGGTACAGACTAAAACTGACTTAAAAATAGCATATCTGGTTTAGTTTGGAAATATCAAGAAATAGATTCAGACGGCATAGATTCTCTTACAGTTGTGCTGAATAGTGCAAATAATTATACCTGCCTAGGCTTCAGGAGATTCTTCTGAAATTTCATTGTCTACAATGTTCTGTGAGAACAAGAGTCACACTGCTTTGATTTTAAAAACGGCTACTGTAAAAGGCTCTAAAATCCTAATCCAAATCCAAATCTCAGTACTGAAACATTACTGGGGAGTAACGTCTCCCCATCCGGAGATCAGACTCCTGGCAACTTGAAGCACAGGCACAGCTCCAAACTCAACAATAGTTCGTAGAGGTTCTGGGGAGTAAATATAGACTCACGTGTACCAGAGAGCACGCATTTTACTTCTTTCATGGGAACACATTGCAACTATCATCAGACCTAGAAAGTTGTTCATAAAGGAGGACAAAGTGAAATATTTTATTTCTAGACAAAACCAGATAAATATTAAAGGGAGGTCAGCAGTATATCATTTTAAAAAAAATTCTAATAGCCCTTTGTTTCTGCACTATTTAGTGGGTAGACCACCCTCTTCCCACTGATTTGTCAAATTGCCTTACGTCAAGTTACTCTTTACGTGTGGGTCTATTTCACAGCGCTTTATCCTGTACCATTGGTTTATTTCTCTATGTTTATTCCACAATAATTTTGCTTTAATTACTAAACTTTATAGTATGTCTTGAAATTGAACAGAGAAAGTTTCATATTTTATTCTTCAAAATTTTCTTGGTTCTTCTTGGTCATTTATTTTTACATGAAATTTAGGACCAGCTTCTTAAGTTCCAGTAAAAAGAAAACACATTTGTGATTTTTATAAGTATTTCCTTGAATTTATACACCTTATCAGAAAATCAACATCTTTATTTTTTTATACCTGCCTTTAAATATGTTTTATATATTTCTCAATAAAAATCTTAAACATCTTTGGATAGATTTATTTCCCATACCTTATATTTTTATTCTATTTTAATAACATATTTTCAATAACTTGAGTATAAAATATTATTACTTTTTTATCCAATCTTGCATCCAGTTCACCTGCTCATCTTATACTAACTTATTTTTAAAAATTATCTTAGATGTTATATGTATTTTTCTATGTAAACAGTCACATTACATAAAAATTGGAATTTTTCTCCATTTCAATCTAGTATATGTCTTTAAGCTTTACTTTTTAATCGTCTTATTGCACTGGTCAGGACATAACGTAATAGAAACAGTGAAATAGGGCATCTATTTTTTACTGTAAAATTAATGGGAATTATTCTGTAGTATCTTTATTATTAAGGATGTTTGGTGAATAGATTGGTTAGATGGACTTAATTATATTAATGAAGTTCTTTTTAATTCACAATTTGCTCAGAATCCATTTTTTTAATATCATGAATGAGTATTGAACTATATTAAGTGCTTTTCTGTATCTATTGAGATAATCTTTTCTTTTAAATCTAATAATTTGGTGGCTTACATTGTTAGATTTTTAAGTTGAGCTATCCTTTTATACCATAATACAATATTTGTTTCTACTTTCTGACTCCATTTACTGAACTGTTATTTAAGATATCTGTATCTGATTAGTAAATGAGATTGAGATTATCTATCTGTATCTATCTATCTATCTATCTATCTATCCATCCATCTATCTCTAACCTAAGACAATCAGGGACCAACTTGTAGTCTGAGAAAGTTAGGTTTATTGACCGATAGCAACAAGAGAAACCACACTCTAAAGCCGCCATAGGACATCTCACCCAAAACTGGAAAAGAAGTAATCATTACTAGATTAGAAGGAAGAGTGGAGTTTAGGTAAAATTTAAATGAAGTGTTTTTTAGGCTCAAATCAAAATAGGCTGTATGTAAAGGGCTCAATATCAGCTCTGGACTGCAAAGGGAACCCAGGCTTCTGTTTCTTTGAAAACTACAAAGTTATGATCAATGTGGAAAGGTGTATAGGAACCCTTCATTTAACATTCTCCATCTGGATTGGAAATCAAGGCTGCTTCTCTGTGTCAAAGCCAATTAGATCCTCGAGGCAAGAGAAGGATGTTACATTTTTACTGATGTAATTTCAAACAACAGAGTTTCTGATATTCTTTCATTTTGGAGATACAGAACAAAGTTTTGCAGTGAATACGACAGACTTTACTCAAAGGGATTGCTGTGATACTTGAAAGCTGCAGGGTGACCTCAGGAAAAAAACTGTTTCTTGTTAACTCCGCAGCCAGCTTCATCTGTGTCTGTCATCCCAGCCTGATGAATGGAAGACCAGATTTTTGCTTTCTCACACAGTGCTAATTCTCTCTTTCTCATTATATATATATATATATATATGAATTTATATACGTACGCATAAAAATGTTTACACATCGATATGCACGTATATTAGTAATAATGCAATTATATACAAACTAATGAGATTTTATAAATACACACAGTCGCACACTCTCATATAGGAATAATTTAAAACTCTTGCTGTCCCAGACTGTTTTAGTACCAAAGCTTTAATTGCCTAAAACAATTACGTTGTAGAGATGTCCCACTTTAGAAAGGTGAAGTCATCCAAATTATGAACAATATGTTTTCTTTCTGTTAATTATTTTGTTATTGGATATTAAATTCTCATTTCAAGAATACAGAAATGTATAGAGGATAATATAATGAAGTAAAGCAATCTGTGGTTCTACTAAAACACTTTAACTAATATGGACATTTTGCCAAATATGCCTCAGATTTGTTTTTCTTTAAGGAACAGACTATTCCTAATCCTAATCTCCCTAGTGTTAGCAACTGAATTTTAGTTTTACACAAATACATATGTACATACACACACTTGTGTGTAAATATCCATGATTAAAATGAATAACAGTCACTAAAAAACAAAAAGAATATATATACACATGTTCACACTCACAGATATATTGTTTTTGTTTTTTATTGACTGTTTTTCTTTTTTAGGATAAGTAATTGATAGTTTTCTTGTCCATTGTTACTTCTTTTATTTCTGTTATTGTTTTATACCATCTTGAGTTTCTAGTTGTTTGATTTGTTTTGTTTTGTTTTAGACCTTGTGTTCCTTTTTCTGTTTTAGGAACCTAACCATACTTACTTCCAGGTTCCTTTTTATTGATACATCATATCAATTTTGTCAAAATTATGTTTCTATTTTTGGTTTTGGTAATAGATTTATTCGTGTGTTTCTTCAAAATCTTCATCAATTTTAATTTTCAGTTTCATCATGGGTGGAATATTTATTTTCCTTCTCTTTTTGCCCTGTCTTTTTGCAGTCACCTTTATTTGTCTAATAGTTTTGTGTTTGCTTACTCTTGGATTCTCTGGAGTGTCCATGTTTGAACTAGATTTAAAGACTTTCACTATTTCCCCTTTCATATGGTGACGGGGATATTGAAAATAAATCATATCCAATGAACAAGCCTGTCATCGAGTTGACCAAATCCTAGATTTAATGTTACATTTGCGTTGTTCTGCCCTCCCATGTATGAGGCTTCAAATAAGTCATTGCTTAAAGAGTTATTAGTAAGAACTTTTCTTTAGATGTGTTCTTGAATGTAGGAACCCCACCCCAGTTTCTGGTTTCAAGCGTTCTATCTCAAACACCCACTTTCCCCACTCAAACTGCTGGCCCGCTTAATGTCTAGTCCCTGTTGCTCTGTATCCACATCTACTTGCTTTCAAAACCCGGAGATCAGCAGACTACTCCTTCTGCCTTGTTCAATACTTTACATTTTAAATCACAGAGATATTCTTGTTTTTAAATACAGCTCTGTGCTTATAATTTGCTGTTTCAATTATTTATAAATCATTGCTATGTGTTTGCAGTAGTGGATAAGGGAGAAATTTCCCAAACAGAAATTTCCCAACCATCTTGAAGGGAAGTATATTTACCTTATTTTCAAATTTATGGTGAAAGTCCCATAAATGCTTCACTATTTTGTGTATATCGCATCTCTGCTAGGTTAGCAGTGGTGATATTTGTTGAAAGAATGAATGAAAATTAATAAATGAATATTTCTTGGCTTGGTAGAGCAATTTTAATATGAAAAGACATCATTGGTAATGCATTATACTGACGGGCATTCAGGTGCCATATCTTATTTGATAAGTGAAATTACATGTATTTTAGATTCCTTTTATCTTATTTGAACAATTTCCTTTTGAAAAATGACTCAACTCTCCACTGTGTTAGATGAATAGGTCAAGGAAAATAAGATAATACTTTCCTAAGGATATGGTAGTTTGGAAACTGAACTTGACCTGAAGACACAAAGAAAATTATTTTTCTACTGGAAGATCTAGGTCGATTTTAAACTACTTAAAACAAAAAATTATTTTAGATCCTATAAAGGAAATTTATTAGAAAAAGATTTTTTAATATTTCAAAAGGCATTTTTAAATAAGTATATTTTTCTTAAATAATGGCATTTAAAATTTATATCTTCTGGGGGCCATCCTGGTGGTGCAAGCAGTTGGGTGCGTGTGCTCTGTTTCGTTGGTCTGGGATTCACAGGTTGGGATCCCAGGGATGCCCTGATGCACTGCTTGTCACGCCATGCTGTGGCCATGTCCCATATAAAGTAGAGGAAGATGGGCATGGATGTTAGCTCAGGGCCAATCTTCCACAGCAAAAAAAAGGGGAGGATTGGCATCAGATGTTACCTCAGTGCTGATCTTCCTCACCAAAAAAAAAATTATATTTTCTGAAGCAAAACCTTAATCTGAAATAAGGCTCTCATGGAAATATTACTTAACATATAAAAATAAAATTATCTAAGAATGAAATCATTTGGATGTAAACGGAGTTGTTGTGATCTTTAATTTTATAGAATTGTTCAATTTACTTTTTACTTTATTCAGATAACAGTGGGCTAGGAATTTAATTTTTAAAAATATTATATAGCGTTACCTTTATAAGAAAACAATTATATTCTCATTCTGGTGTCTTTCAAACATTCTGTGAATATTCATACGCTATTTTCTGACATTTTAATGTCAAAAATATATTCTCATGTCATTTAAAAATAGTAACATCCTTCCCCGCCTCACCTTTTTTTGTATTTTTCTTTGTTGTTTAGTCCCAGCATGAGCTGCTTCATGATTGATGAAACCCAGCAGGCTGTTACAACCATTCAGAGAACAAGCTATGTCTTCATTTATACCTTATTAACTTAAATGCCAGGGTTCATTGGCATGTTACAATTGCTAAAACACAATCTGATCAACCACTTGGCAGGGAGAAAAGGCTGAAAATTTACTCAAAAATCTCTGGGTCTATAAGTATCCGAGATATGAGTTATGGGAGTTATCTGGTTCAGAGTACAAGATTTACCATCTTATAAATCCAATGGCAAATTTCACAGTCAGTTGGATTATTGTACTTAAGAACAAACACAAATCTGATGATCCCACTTCTCTAGTTAGAAATAATGTTTGACCCCACTGAAAGTTATTTTATTTCCAGAAATAAACTGTATAAATTAAAGTACACTTAATTGATATTATCTCCAAACCTATCCTGACACTCTTATTTTACTGAGCTATATCTCTTACTATCCATTCCTGGAAATTCTGTGTCCTATATTCTGGTAATACAGACCATCTATAGTTCTACCAGAATGTCACAGACTTTCCTTCCATGTCTTTGCTCAAGCTATTCTTAATTTTTGGAGTGCTGTTCTTTGAACTGCACAGCAACTAAATTCCTACCCATCCCTCAAGGAGGAGTTTAAAAGGGAAGTGTTACCTGCAGACCACCTCGCTCTCAGAGGCAGTATTGTTCTCTTCCGCCTTTCCAGATGATTTTATATCTACATCAATGATAATAATTCAATTTAAACTGTACTCAATCCAATCAAATGAGCATGTTTTGAGTGTTATTCTACTCCAGGTACTATGCTAGTCATATAAATATATAATCTCCCTTCAAAGAATTTACAGATTGACAGAGAGAAAAGTAAATAATTATTTGATCTTCTGTATGTTAAGTGCAGCAATAAGCAAAAGTATTTTAAGATAAGCCCCTGTGGTCTGCTGAAGCATGACAAGGAATTAGTATTGCTGAAGGTTAATGTCTTAAGCAAGGAACTGCATGAGATAAAGCTGGAAAGGTAGGCTAAAGCCACATTATGAAGGACCATATTATTATTGAATTGTAAGATATGAATTGTAACATATATTAAAGAGTTTGGTATATTTCATTTACGTGCTGGAGAATTATGGAAGGATTTAGAGCAAGGAAGAGTAAAAAATTACTAAAGGGAAAAAGAGATGGGATTTAAATAGTTGTTTTTAGAATAACTGTGGAAGAAAATGAATAGGAATTGATCTTCAATTTGAAGTATATAGTGAAAGAAAATGAAATGAAAGAACAAAACAGGGGAGGAAGTAGTTCAAAATATTTAGGAAGTAGAAATAAAAACAGTCACTGATTGATGGCACATGGAGGAGAAACAGAAGTCTCAATGGCACTTCCAGACACTCTACCCCATCTTTGTGAGGTGGTAATGTGAAGGTTTGTTCTATAATAATACCTAATCTTTCTGGTTATAGCTATTTTCTACCAGCTTCCCAGTTTTTCTTATTCGTGAAAGACTTTAGCCTTCACTCATGCTTTTCCTTTCCAATCTAAGTCCCGTCATTTTCCTAGGTTGTCCTTAAGGATGCACATCCAGCACCCGGCCTCCCAGGGCTGTAATCTCCTCTATTCCAAGAAGGAACTATTCTTTGACTAACCTAGTCCCGAGGATAAACTCTTTAAATTATTATTGACAACGTTCTCTCCTTCCAACTCCTTTGTTCATACATATCCCACTTGTTTGATTTCAACAACCATCAACCTGGAACACCCCCACTTGGCTGAGCTAATTAGCCGAACTAATTCCTAAGCATCTTTCAGAATTCAAGGTCACTTATAGACCAGCTCCCCCACCTCTGGTCTAAAACATTCTCCCTGCTATGCTTTCCGACCATCTTTTGTTTTCTGTCTTAGATCTTATCAGAACTTATTATTATATATTTGTTTTGAGAATAGATTTTTTATAGTTTATTCTCTGCAATAAAGTTTACACTTGATCGTAGCCAAAAGGCTGAGAAGTAATTGCAATAAAATTTAAATCCAGTTTTTTAAATGGTTCTATCTTCACCACCAAGGAACAACTAACTAGTCAATTTTCTGTCCCAGGCAGCTAAGTTACTGCTGTTATCAACAAGTGAGAATAGTAGAAAGAGTGGATTTGGGTTGGAGATGGAAGAGGGGAGATAAACATAATCTGAGGTGCTTCATTGCCTGTTTACAAAATTTCTTTCCTCATAACACTTTCAAGTATTTATCTTTCTGTAAGGGATGTAAGGCTGAGCACTACCCTCTAGTCAGGACTCAAGCCAGGATGCCTGAGTTCAAATCCTAGCTTCACCATGGACTACTTGGTTAAACTATGGCAAATTACTCAAACTCTCTGATGCCAAATTTGTAAAATAGGCATAAAAATGGAGATTAGTTTATAGCTTTTGTGAGAATTAAATGAATTACTATAAGCCAAATGCTTAGAAAATTGCCTCTGAAAATAAGGCTTGAAAAATATTAGTTATCACTCATATTACTTTTGTTGGAAATTAATACTGTCTCTAAATTGAAGACAAGGGTAAAATGTGATTCTAGAATTGTTGAGAAAATAAAATTAAACTATACTGCAAACAGTTTGAGTAGTATCTCTCACGTGGTGTAGGACACTATTATTATTATTGTTGTTGTTGTTAACATATTATTACTTACCTGCTAATTTTTACAACTGTGTACCAGGGATACATTATTACTTTCTTTATAAGGTAACAGTTGAAAATTTTTCCACATATATTATTTAGAAATATATATATTTAGAGTTCTAAAGTAATTCAAATAGTTGGTTTATTTAATTCACCTTATATTTACTCTCTTGTCAATTGACTTACAAAAATAATCAGTATAAAAATCCCAAATAAATAAAAACTAAAATGAAAAATGCTAAATGTAGGTTATTATATGCAAAATTCATGGTAATCACAAACCAGAAGCCTATAATAAATGCACAAAAAATTAAGAGAAGGGAACCCAAACACTAAAGAAGGTACGAAAGAAAGTCATCAAACCACAAGGGAAGAGAACAACAGAAGAAGAAAGGAACAAAGAAGAACAACTAAAACACCCAGAAAAAAAGTAACAAAATGGCAATAAGTACATTCTTATCAATAGCTACTTTAAATGTCAAAGGACTAAATGTTCCAATCAAAAGGCATAGGGTGACCAATTGGAGAAAAAAACAAGACCCATATATATGCTACGTCCAAGAGACACCCTTCAGACCTAAAGACACTTACAAACTGAAAGTGAAGGGATGGAAAAAGATATTCCATGCAAATGGCAATGAAAAGAAGGCTGGGGTAGCAATACTCATACCAGAAAAAATAGACTTTAAAACAAAAACTGTAACAAGAGACAAAGAAGGGCACTACATAATGATAAACAGAACAATCCAACAGAGGATACAACACATAAATATCTATGCACCCCACATGGGAGCACCTAATTATATAAAGCAATTATTAACAGACATATAAAAGGAGAAATAGACAGCAACATAATAATAGTAGGCGATTTTAGCACTCCATTTACACCAATGGGTAGATCATCCAAACAGAAGATCAATAAGAAAACATCGGCCTTAAATGACACATTAGACCTGTTGGACTTAGTAGCTATATACAGAACATTCCATCCAAAAATTGCAGAATACACATTCTTTTTGAAGGCACATGGAACATTCTCCAAGATAGATCAAATAGTAGGCCACAAAACAAGGCCAAAATTTATGGGATACAGCAAAAGTGGTTCTAAGAGGGAAGTTTATAGCAACACAGGCCTACCTCAACAAACAAGAAAAATCTCAAACAATCTAACAGTACACCCAAAAGAACTGGAAAAAGGAGAACAAACAAAACCTCAAATCAATAGAAGGAAAAAAATAATAAAAATCAGAAGAAATAAATGAAATAGAGACGAAAAAAATACAGAAAAAAATAAGGAAACTAAGATCTGGTTCTTTGAAAAGATAAATCAAATTTACAAGCTTTTAGCTAAACTCTCCAAGAAAAAAAGAGAGAAGGCTCAAATAAATAAAATCAGAAATGAAAGAAGAGAAATTACAACGCACACCTAAGAAATACAAAAGATTATAAGAGAATACTACAAAAAGCTATTTGGCAACAAATTGGATAATCTAGAAGAGACGAATAAATTCTTAGAATCATAGAACCTTACAAAATTGAAGCAAAAAGAAATAGATAACTTGAATAGACCAATCACCAGGAAGGAGATCAAAATGGTAATCAAAAACCAAAAAATAAAAGTCCAGGACCAGATGGCTTCCCTGGTGAATCCTATCAAACATTCGAAGAAGAGTTAACACCAATCCTTCTCAAACTCTTCCAAAAAATTAAAGAGGAGACAAAGCTTCATAACTCATTCTATGAAGCCAATGTTACCCTGATACCAAAACCAGACAAGGAAAACACTAAAAAAGAAAATAACAGGCCAATATCACTGAGGAACATCAATGCAAAAATCCTCAACAAAATATTAGCAAATAGAATACAAAAACACATTATAAATATCATACACCACAATGAAGTGGGATTTATTCCAGGGATGCAGGGATGGTTCAACATCCACAAATCAATCAGTGTGATACACCATGTTAACAAAATGAAGAATAAAAATCACATGGTCATCTCAATAGATGCAGAGAAAGCATTTGATGAGATACAACATCCATTTATGATAAATACTCTGAATAAAATGGGTATAGAAGGGGAGTACCTCAACATAATAAAGGCCATACATAACAAACCCATAGCTAATATCATTCTCAATGGAGAAAAACTGAAAGCTACCCCTCTAAGAACAGGAACCAGACAAGGATGTCCACTTTCTCCACTCTTAGTTAACATAGTATTAGAAGTCTTAGCAAGAGCAATCAGGCAAGAAAAAGAAATAAAAGGGATCCATATTGGAAAGGAAGAAGTGAAACTGTCACTATTTGCAGATGACATGATTTTATATTTGGAAAACCCTAAAGAAACCACCAAAAAACTTTTAGAAATAATAAATCCGTGCAGTAAAGTTGCAGGATACAAAGTCAACATACAAAAATCAGTTGGGTTTCTATACACTAATAATGAAGTAGCAGAAAGAGAAATTAAGAATACAATCCCATTTACAATTGCAAAAAAGGAATAAAATACCTAGGAATAAACTTAACCAAAGAGGTAAAAGATCTGTATACTGAAAATTATAAAACATTGTTGAAAGAAATAGAAGAAAACACAAAGACATGGAAAGATAGTCCACGCTCATGGATTGAATAATTAGCATAATTAAAATGTCCATACTTCCCAAAGAAATCTACAGATTCAATGCAATCCCTATGAAAGTTCCAATGACTTTTTTCACAGATAGAACAAAGAATCCTAAAATTTATATGGAACAATGGAAGACTCCGAATAGCCAAAGGAATCCTGAGAAAAAAGAACAAAGCTGGAGGTATCACACTCTCTGATTTCAAAATATACTACAAAGCTATAGTAACCAAAACAGCATGGTACTGGCACAAAAACAGACACATAGATCAATGGAATGGAATCAAGAGCCCAGAAATAAACCCACACATCTACAGACAGCTAGTTTTGACAGGGGAGACAAAAACATACAATGGAGAAAGAAAAGTCTCTTCAATAAATCTTGTTGGGAAAACTGGACAGCCACGTGCAAAAGAGTGAAAGTACACCATTATCTTACACCATACGTAAAAATTAACTCAAAATGGGTTAAAGACGTGAATGTAAGATCTGAAGCCATGAAACTTCCAGAAGAAAACATAGGCGGCATGCTCTTCAACATTGATCTTAGCAGCATACTTTCAAGTACCATGTCTGATCCGGCAAGGGAAACAATAAAAAAAATAAACAAATGGGACTACATCAAACTAAAAACTTCTGCACAGCAAAAGAAATAATCAACAAAATGAAAAGACAACCGAACAATTCGGAGAAGATATTTACAAACTATATATCTGATAAAGGGTTAATATTCAAAATATATAAAGAACTCATACATCTCAACAACAAAAAAACTAATAACCCAATTAAAAAATGGGCAAAAGACCTAAACAGACATTTCTCCAAAGAAGATATACAGATGGCCAACAGGCACATGAAAAGATGGTCAACATAACCAGTCATTGGGCAAATGCAAATCAAAACTACAATGAGATATCAGCTCATGCTGATCAGACTGGCTACAATTAACACCACAGGAAATAAGAAGTGTTGGAGAGGATGTGGAAAGAAGGGAACTCTCATACACTGCTGGTCGGAGTGCAAACTGGTGCAGCCACTATGGAAAACGGTATGGAGATTCCTCAAAAAATTAAGAATACAAGTACTATATGATCCAGCTGTTCCACTGCTGGGTATTCATCCAAAGAAGGTGAAAACATGAATGTGTAAAGATATATGCACCTCTATGTTCATGGCAGTATTATTCAAAATAGGCAAGACTTGGAAGCGACCTAGGTGCCCATCAAGGGATGAATGGATAAAGAAGATGTGGTATACATACACGAGGGAATATGACTCAGCCATAAACAGATGAAATCTGGCCAGTTGTGACAACAAGGATGGACCTTGAGGGCATTATGCTAAGCGAAATAAGTAAGAGGGAGAAAGTCAAATACTGTATGATTTCACTCATAAATAGAGGACAAAAACAACAGCAACAAACAAACACATAGAGACAGAGATTGGATTGGTGGTTAGCAGAGGGGAAGCAGGGAGGGAGGAGATGAAAAGCGTAATTAGGCACATGTGTCTGGTGATGAAATGTAATTAGTCTTTGGGTGGTGAACACGATATAGTCTACACAGAAATTGAAATATAATGAAGTATACCGGAAATTTATATAATGTTATAAACCAATGTTACCACAATAAAAAAAAAAGAAAAAAAGAAAAGAAAAAGAAAAATGCTATTTATACTAAAGATAATTGCGAGTTGAAAAATATTTTGTTAAACATCACATGAATATGTGTGTATGCATGTGTGTCCGTGTGTATATATGTGTGTGTAGTGGAGGCTAGAAATGTTTTTGATAGAGACACACATTAAAGAGACACATATAAATTGAATACAATCATTTGTAATTGAATAAAATACCAAATTAAAGTGATTTAAACAAGAAGTCAATGAATAGAATGCAAATGAACAAAAAATAATAATTTCAATATTCTAGGTCTTTTCCCTTTCTCTATACGTTTTAAATTTAGCTTATAAATATACAACCAAAATCTGATGGAATTATGATAGTAGACTGCATTGAATTTATCAATCAATTTGGAGATCATTGACAGGTTTACAATATGGAGACTTTCACTCCATGATTACATTGTATTCCAATTTTCTTATGTCCTCTTTAATATGTCTCATTATTGTTTTGGCCTTTTTAGTGCAGAGGATTTGCACATCTTTTGTGGAATTTATTTCTGAGGATTTTAAGTTTTTTTTGTGGCTACAATGTATCAGTTTTTAAATAAATCCATTGTGGTCAGAGAACCAATTCTATATGATTGCAATCTTTTTAAATTTACTTAAATTTTTCTATGACCCAAAATATGGTTGATATTAGTGAATGTACCATGTGCCAATGAAAAGAAATTTGTATTCAGCAGTTGTTGTGTGTTCTATAAATATCAATTAGCTTAAGATGAGTGACAGACTTATTCAGATTTTCTATGCTTTTACTCTTATTTCCTATGTTTTCTATCAATTTCTGAAAGAAGAATATTAAAATTTTCAATTCTGATTGTGGAATATTCTATTTATTTCATTCACTCTTTTGATTCTTGCTTCACGTATTTTGAAGCTCCGATATTTTGTGTCTACACATTTATGATTAGTGTATATTGAAATGTCCCTATTTGTCTCCATCAATATATTTTGTCTTGAAGTCCACTTTGTCCAATATTTATATATGCATTCTAATCTATTAAGGTTTACTGTTACCATAGTATATTTTTAACCCTCCATTTTGGGGGTTTATATGTGTCTATATTTAATTATAAGTTTTGTAGGCAATCTCTGTCATTTAAATGGAGATTTTAGTTTATTAATAATTAGTGTAATTACTGATATGTTTGGAATAGATTTTTCATTTTATTATTTGTTTTCTTTTTTGTGTCTCCTCACTTTTTGTGTTTTTTGTAATACCTCTCTTTCTGACTACTTAGAAGTTAGATGAATGATTTTTGCAATGTATTTTTAATATGTTGACTTTTTAGCCATATCTCTTTGCATCATTTTTAAGTGATTGCTCTAAGAAGTACAATATGCACACACTTTTCATAAAATCTTAGAGTTAATATTACAGCCCTCAAAAAAATAGAAACTTTGCAACCATGTGCGTCTAGTTACCACCTGCCCAACATTTATGTTCCTAGTGTCAAAAACATGACACCAACACACATAAAAGTTTCCTAAGATATCCAGATTTACCAAGAAAAATGCAAGATTCTCAGTTAAGTTTCAACTCCAGATAAACAACAAATAATTTTCAGGGTAAACATATCCTACCCAAAATTTGGAACATATTTATACTTAAAAAAATTATTTGTTATTTATCTAAAATTCAAATTTAAATGAGAATATTATATTTTAACTGGCAATCCTATAAATTCTCCAACAATTTTTGATTTAGTCTTATTTATTTTGAAGAAATTAAGAGAAAAAATACTTCTATATTCATCAAGATGACTTCTGACCTGAAAACCCATGTTTTATTTTTTTATCCCTACCTGAATATCCAAGTTTTAATTGGTATCATTTCTCTTCAGACTGAAGACCTTTTTTTCATTCTTAAGGTCTGTAGATATTAAAATTTACCAGTTGTTTTCAGTAAATACCTTCAATTTTTCCTTCCTAGGAAAATGATGAGCTTTAATGAAAAAGATATGTTAAATAATTTTCCCTAAGCCCTTTACTGTAGACCAAATATTTGTGTCCCCCGCCCTGCAAATTTATATGTTGAACTCCTACGGCTCAATGTGTTGGTATTAGGAGGTGAGGCATTTGATTCAGAGCCCTCATGAATGGAATTAGTATCCTTATAAAAAACATCCTGGAAAGCTCTCTTGCCCCTTGCACCAGGGCAGGCCACAGAAAAAAGACATCTGTCTGTGAATCAGGAAGTGAGTTCTCACTAGACACCAAATCTGCCAGCACCTTGATCTTGGACTTCCCAGCCTCCAGAACTGGGAGAAATAAATTTCTGTTGTTTATAAGCCACCCAGTCTGTTGTATTTTGTTATAGCAACCTGAACAAACTAAGATGAACTTTGAATTTACTTTTCTATTGTCTACTCACATTTATTTTTCACATTTATTTATGCTTAAAACTATCTTCTTTCAATCAAATTGACATTCATTTGTAGATTTTACTTTATTACTTTCTGGTTGTTTAACATTTTTTTCTTTGCCTTTAGTGTTCTGCAATTTGTCTACTTGTGTTTTTGTCTATTTGTCCATCAGTGTTTTTTAAAGGCTTTTTATCCATCTGTGGACTTGGAGTGATTCTTTCAAACTCAGACTAATGTCTTTCTTCAATTCTAGGAAATTTCATCAATTTTCTCTTTAAATATTGTTTTTTTCTCCATTGTCTCTTTAAGTTTCTTGTCAACAATATTTGGAACTTCTCATTCTCTCCTCCACATGTCTTTCATATTTCTCTCTATCTCTCTTTACTCCATTGTGGGTTATGTTCTCAGACCTATATTCTTCTATATTGCATCTATCTTCATTTAATTTAATAAATTCTTTAGCCCATCTATTAAGTTTTTTATTTAAATATTTATATTGTTCATTTCTAGAAGTTCTACTTATCTTCTCTGGAGTTATCTGTTCTATTGTTCATGGTCTGTTTTTCATTGTGTTTTCTATTTCCTCTTAAAAATCCTCTTCCTCCCTCATGCGAACATAATCAGGAATGTCAGGATTACCTATTTTTAAATAAGATTCATTTTCCCCAAATTCAAGCTTGTTCAACACTTTCTGCCTGGAAAGCATCTGTACAGAATTCATTATATCCTTTATCCCTATTTACAATAAGAATATCCAACTTCCAGTTTATGTCTGACAGCCCAAACCCTCACATACAGACCTTTACACTTCCTTTTCTGTCCCCGTCTTCCACCCTTACTTGACTTCTAAAATTCTATTGGGATCCATGAATTTTATGGTCAGCCATCAAAAAATTCCTAAATCTATTCTGAATATTCCCTTTACTTCTTACTTTAGCTAAAGTATCAGTCACTTCTTTGATCATTGTTTCATCCATAACCCTCTCAAGTTATGACTTCTTTCCATTCCCAACCACTGCAAGATCTTCACAGTCTCTGTTTCAAGTATTCTACATTGGCAGTCACCTGCACTCTTTCCAAATCATTTCTCCTGCTCCCCTGGCTCCAAAAATTCTTCAACCCTACTGGGACCAACATCTTCTTGGGCCTACCAACTTTTCACTGCTACTCCCAACTTCATGTTCTCGTTTCTCTCTTTATATAACTTGGAATTCATGGTCCATTATTATCCATTTTTATCATTTTTAGTTCCAATCACTTTGTTGCCTCCTGGATGTCTGCACCTATGCAGCTGAACTTAGCTGAAGGAAGATGCACAAGAATGCTGACAGGACTCACTTTAAATTCATCACTACCAACTTAGAATGGTCTCAGATGACAACCAAGGATTGCTACAACACAGTTTTGTTCTATTTACTCTCTCACTCTCCTGGTTGACTATTTCATCCTTTTTTCTCTTTTCGAGCCTCCAATAATTCCTCTCCTTCTATACTCTCAGCTGATAGCTTTTTTTTCTGCCTCCCTGACAAAGGAGAAGCCACTAAAAGAGATCCTGCAGAAGTTCTTAATCACAGAAACTTCCCACACAGATGTCCTTCTTCTTGGATGCACTAAAGCCAGCTCCTTCACATGTGTATAAAACACAGCCCCTCTCATCTTTTCAACTACATCATTTTTTATCAGTTTTCTTCTCTTTATCCTGTAATAATACTTGGACACTTTACTGGATTATTCTATCAGCTTACAAACAAGTTGCTATTTCATGAAGTTTATATAAACTAACAAACTGACACACGAAACCAAAAACCTATCATGAGCATGTATTTCCCTTTCTACTACAACCCCATTTTTTTCTTCCTTTTTTAGAAAAAGAATCTTAAGGAAATCTTTATTTCAATATGTCCTCGTATTCTGCTTTTATTTTCATTTAAACCACTCATTGAGGCTTTTGCCTCCACTATTCCTATTGAGAATTCCCTTTTAATGTTCCTACTCCCTTCTGTATCGGTAAATCCAATGGTCAAGTCTCAGCTTTCAACAGACTTAAACCATCAACAGCTTTTGACACAATTGATCTCTCTAAGGTCCTTGAAATAAAGTAGGTATAGCAGAAGGCACTCAGGTGAATTCTGTGCAGTAGTCACAGTGACAGCCTTAATATGCAAAATTAGACCCTTACGTCCCCAAACAGACCCCTCCCATGAAAGCCATTTAACGATATAGTTAAAAGAAATATGCAGTCGAACCAGATGTAATATGACATCGTTAGATTTATGAAAATTGACAGAAGCTTGATAATATGAGAAAAAGAAAGATATCTAGGGATTATGACAATGTAATTCCTACAGAGCATATCGAAAGTTATGTTTCCCTTGCCCATAATAAATATAGTGGTGCATAAAAATTACCTCATAATCATTTACTCAACATCTATATTTTTTCCAAAGATTCCATTACAATAATAGATTATTTAGGAAAAAAAAGATCTAGGTTCTAAACTACATATAACTTTAAGATAAGATAGAGTGATATTGGTTTAGATACTAAGACAGATTTATAGTTTTAAGTTATTCTCAGGAGTATCATTGTAATATATAAATAAATATAAATATGGCTATATTTGTACAAACACAACTCCTTATCTTACACATGCTTAAAACAGTCACAATGGAATAATCTCTTGGAAACATTTCATTATGTACATTAAGAAAAGAATTATAGAACTATTTCGTTTCTATGGTTTTCAAATTCTATTTTTGTTTATAGTCATTTTTATAAATGTCAATAACTCCTTTAGTACACACATTTACACATCTCCATTATCATATACAATTGTATTTAATTCATAAAAATAGAATATATACATTATTATTTAAAATACCAAGTTTGCTAAATACCATTACAAGTTGAGTGTATATCTGTATATGAACAGAACAGATTGGCCCTGCTATTGCTTTGAGCCATTTGAAATGCTCTGACTTTGGTTTATATAACTAATGCTATTTATGGTTCATAAAAGGAGATTCTCAGAGGAAACTAAAGGTGTAAGGCCGCACACTAAAGACTTTAAAATGTGTGCAAAGAATGCCTGTTTAATTTTCAACAGCATAGATGTGAAATATTTTCTTTCCCCTGAGTTTATCATTTAGCTATGAAATATTTATGACAGAGGCAAGAATAAAAATGAGAAGGCTGCAAAAGATGGAAAATTAAAGGTGATGAAATAAACTTGATTGATTCTGAAACAGAAGAAGAACCAAATACTAAACACTATCACAAACTCTTGTCATAGAGATAGAAATGTATTTAAGTCCAAATGCTATAGTAGATCTTCCCTGTCTATAATATTAGTTTGCTTAAAGAATATTAACAGAGAAATATAAATCAATGTTCTAACCTTGATATAATCTTGAATCTTTTTGTGGAGTGATGATCAGAGAACTTCAGAAATGACAAAGTTCACACACATAAAAATAGCAACAACTTAAATACATACACACAAACACACACACACACACACATACACACCCTTACCTAATCTCAAAGATTTGATTGTTATTGGTTACAGCTAGTGATCTTTAGAGTGTATGACCTTTTGTGTCCCTTCCTTAAGTTTCTCTGACCCCATTAGATAAAAGCAACCAGAGAAATTTTTTTTAGGTCCATGTGAGGAAAGTGGGTTAAGGAAGCTTAACAGAGGAAAAATGGGTTCTTTTGGGAATTAGTGCATTTTCTCACATGGAAAACATTCTAGTATAGCCCAAACTATCACTTAATTGGAAAATGTAGAAGGATTACAAGTGTAATGGGTATAAATTACACATTTACAAAGTTCAGATGTGAAAAAAATGGAACTTTATATCTCCATAGCTGAACTTAGTTTAGCTTGTTAGTTTTCACTTACATTTGGGAGAACAATGTTCTCAACTGATGGTAAACATAGTGCAGGGGTTTCCTTCCTTCTCCTTTTACACTTCTGCTCAGTGGGGACTTCATCTGCAGAGCTTCATGTACCATCGTGGTATCCAGAGAAATAGGACGCATGGTTCATTATGGTCGTCTGTTCCCTGCAGGACTTTGAAAAGTACATAACCCTTTCTGATCTTTATCGTGAGAAAACATTTTCATGCCGTCTTTGCATCTCTAATGGTTCTGTTAACTCTTTTGCTTTTCTGTTTCTATGTCTACTCTGCTCTCTCTACATCATCCTCTTTCCAAACATGATGCTTCTCCAGATTGACTAGTTATAGGAAGTCAAATTTTGTTTCTCTCAGGAACATAGGAGCCATTCAAATGTACTATTGTACACCATTCTGGGAGCCCAAAACTCTGTGTGTCTGTTTTCAGGCTCATATGTCTAGCTGTCTTATTATCTCACCGAATTGCTATTTAGCTTATCACCTCATACACCTGTTTTTCAATTGCTCTGGCATCAAGCTAGATGTTTAAACTTCTCTAAGAGGTTTGCAGTCTCCCGGACTTTTACTTAGGAAGCAAAAGGCATACTCCTTAGACATTCAGGGATCCCTAAGCTTATCCAGGTTTCCTACTTCCCCGCTTCCTCCCACCACTTAGGATTTGGCCTAGTATAAGAAAGAATCATTGTCTTCTCTGGAATACTGTTTATCTTACTTTATTACTTTCTTAGTCTTCTTTCAATTCTTAGGCTCTTCCAGATCTTGGCCCAAAAATTGACTTTATCTCTTTTCTGTGTGATGGAAAAATTAGTCCTTACATTTTTATGCATATTTTATAATTTATTTCTGGGTATACACTGCATGCCCTTATAGTGGATTGAATAATGGCCCCAAAGATAGGTCCACATTCTAATCCCTGGAACAGGCAAATGTTACCTTATTTGGAAAAAGGATCTATGTAGATATAATTAAGTTAAGGATCTTGAGATGAAGATATCGTTCAGGACTATCCAGGTAAGCTCTAAATGCCATCACAAATATCCTTATAAGATGAAGGCAGAGGGAGATGAGACAGACACACACAGAGCAGAAGACAATGTGAGGATGGAGGCAGAGATTTGAGTGATGCAGCTATAAGCCAAGGAATCCCAGTAGCCACAAAAAACTGTAAGAGGCAATGAATAGATTCTCCCCTAGAGCCTCTGGAGGAAGCGTAGCCCTAACAACACCTTGATTTCAGATTTCTGGCTTCCAGAACAATGAGAGGATAAATGTCTATTGTTTTAAGTCAACTTGCTTGTGGTAATTTGTTACAGCATCCACAGGAAACTAATACAGCCTGACTTTCCCAAGGATTAGCTTTTGATAGTTAAAGATAGCTAAAGAAAACCTTTCAAGGTAAATGTGTGTGCACGTGTGTGTGTGTGTATCTCAAAATGCTCAGGTTCTGCAAATAAGAATGTGGCTTTAAAGACTGTGGTTACTGTTATGAATTTGGAGATCTATTCAGAAACTCTCTCTGCTTTAGGCTGTGTTGTAGGCAAAATAATGGCTTCTCAAATATGTCCATGTTCTAATCCCCAGAACTTGTGAATATGTTATGTTTCATGACAAAGAGGAATTAAGATAGCAGGTAGAATTAAGGTTGTTAATCAGCTGACCTTAAGATAGTGAGATGATGCTGGGTTATCCCAGTGAGTTTAATGTTATCACAAGGGTCTTTAAAGGTAGAAGAGGAAGACAGAAGAGTCAGTGTCAGAGTGATATGTATGAGAAAGACTCGACTGTGTATTGCTGGCTTTGAAGATGGAAAGCAATCACAAGCCGAAGAATGTAGGCAGCTTCTAGAAGCTGGAGAAGAAAACAGATCTTCTCATAGAGCCTCCAGAAAGAACACAGCCCTGGTGACACCTTGATTTTAGCCAAGACCCATTTCAGACTTCTGATCTCCAGTAAGATGTCCCAAATATTCATAAATCTCTATTGTGTTAAGCTACTCAGTTTGTGGTAATTTATTACAGCAGCAATAGAAAACTAATACAAAGATTTACCAAGCACTACATTTGATAAAGATAGCTAAAAATATCCTTTTAAGAAAAACGTCTGTGTATATATATCTTAAAATGCTAAGCTTTTGCAAATAACTTGGTTTCAAAGATTGTGTTTTCTGTTATGAATTTGAAGATGTATTCAGAAACTCAGTTGACCTCTGCTTAAGGTTATTTCTACCTAAGCTCAAAGGCAGTATAAACGGTCATCTATCACTGCAGTAAGAACCAGGAAAGAAGTTTATTGGCTACAAGGACGCACTAGGAAAAGATCATTCACTAAAATTCTAGCAATCTCTTCCCATCTTCCTATTCTCACAAAAAACAATTATTTCTCATCCAGTGGTCCTTGCCCCCTCCCTATCTAAGAAGGTAGAACTGATGTCCTATTTCTAGGATGAGGTATGGTGTTCTTTTTGTTTCCCTCCCTCGCCTGGAAGATTTTTCTTTCTTCCAATCTAATGCATGTGAGTTGAGGTCCTCTTAAAGGGAAATTGATAACCTTTCTTGAGAGCTGAATACAATTTGCTCTGCTTTCCCAGCTCAAATCTTCTGCCATTAGTCCATGTGTATCAGTTGTCTAATATCGGGCACCAGGAGGACTAGACAAAGACTCTAGGGATGATGGAAGCAAAAAAATTTTTTTCTTATGGGTCTAATTTGACTCTACTCACTGGTCTCTCTCTGGCTTTCTAAACCCTCCCAGCCTATTTTGCTTTGATATTGATAACTGAGCTCATTTTCTTAGGTACCATTTTCTTGACATTGCTCATTTTCCGTCAAACAAAAGAGAAGGGTCATTGTGCTTTCTTCAAACCATGAGGAAACAATTCTCCTTCAAATGTTAGGACTCCTAGCTTGGCTAAGAATCCTTATATCTTTTACCACAGACACAGTTAGACGAGGCTTGGTTCTTTCAGAAAATTAAAAGCTATTGAGTTTTTCAGCAAATTATCTCAAATCTACCCTTCTAAATTTTCTTCTCTTTAAAATTGTGGTTAAATTGTTATTAGAAAATGAATGTCTTAATTTAGAAAAACAATAAATATTAGTAATCAAGAGTAGAGGGGGGCACACCCATGACTTTACAAGCATAGACAATCTCCATTATCACTTAGATGTTTACCCATCCAGACTACCTTGAATATACATCAACAAAAAAAGCTGATATTATAAGCACATATCCTGCTGAAAATGGATTCTTTTATTAATAGGATTATGTAAACACCATTTCATATTAATATATTTATATTTTTAAGTGTTATGAAGACTGACAAAACCAATGTTGTGAGACATTATCATAATAGAAATAGAAAAATAAAACTTTATTTTTCACGATAATCCAACTAATTATTGTGATTTCTAAGAAAAATAATCATGTGGTGCACATTCCTAAAAATATTTTAAATTAATTTATGAAATAATATGTTCATGTAATTTTGAAGCATCTTTATTTCATTATTTTACATTTAAGAAAATGTGATAAATATTACAGTGTCGGTGAGAATTGGTCCACCTTGACAGCAGAATTCACATTAGTAATGTGCCAGTAAGGAAATATCTTCCCACTTAGGATAAATTTAAAAGCCTGAAAAAATGGAAACAGAAAGAAGTCTATAGTAAAAATAGGTTATAAGGATTTGGAATAGTGGCAGCAACTCTATAAACAAATATAAACCTTTTTGTGCCTTAATATTTCAAGAATATCTTAGAGGATTATGACTTTTTTATGGAGACTATCTACAAAGAGTTAAATCTTAAAACTATTTGAGCAAAGAAAATAGTTTTTGTTCTTATTTTGGTGGAGTAGAATTGGAGAAAATGACGGGAATCACATTAAATTAATCTCTGAAATTGTATTGAGTCTGTCCATCACTTTCGCTCGGCAAGGTTCAAGAACCAAGGCATGGTGGACAGTACCCAGCACTCTGCCCATCAATAGAGACAGATCATGAGTAATAAAATTATTCAACAAGGATTCTTTTGGTGACTTCAGACAGCCCCACCTAAAGTGGAGACCATTATTTCTGAAGATTAAAATATTGTGAATTGTGAAACCAATTTCAATAATTATCAGCTATTAATATTGTCTCCAGATTATTAATCAGTTGATTTAGTAAATCTTTTTCATTTCTATTTCAATTTTCTTCTATTATACTTACTGTAATTTCCTTCTTTTTCATCCAAGGCGATTCAATTGACCTGCCACGAAACTAACTATACAAATGCACATATCTTAGACCTTTCTTTATATCAAATATAAAATAAATATTATATTACTTCTCTTCTACTGTACAGCATTCAGAGCATCTTGTGAGAAGCCCGCAAAACTACATAGCCTTTGTGATCTAAAAAAGTTTTCCAAATAAGAATGTGACAACTTTCTATATAGTATTTCATGACCCACAAAGTAAACGAACATGTTCCTGGGTTAAATACTCTTGCCTGCATGGTTTTTCACATCTACATTGGGTTGCTCAAAACGTACCAAAGGAGCCAGGCAGTGGGATGAGGCCCAATCCTAAATTACCTACAGCCTAAAGGCAGCGCATTCCAAGTTTTGCCATGCCAACACATTAATGGGTTGGGAGGCCCACTCTAGTCTGCTTTTAATGCTTATAGAAATCTGTTAATTCACATCAAATAGACAAAAGAAACATGTGTAGAGTTATGGTAAGAGGAAGAAAAATAAAGAGATAAAGAAAACAGAGTTTATCTGATTTCTCACCTGTCAAATTTTCATCCCTCTTTTACTTCTATTGCCCTCTCTATGGTGACTAAAAGAAATGTCTATTAAAAGTTACTACCAGTAAAACACCACTGGGTTAATAGCGGCAGTTATATCCGCTTTGCAATGACACTTCTTCCAGAAGTAGACTTTTCCTTAATTACTGACAGAAGGAGCTTCTTCAGGTGGTGTAGATTTAGCTGCTCTGAGGCACTGGGATTGGCAGTTTTGACTGAAAAAGTAAAATGGTGAACACTAAATACTGGCAATAAATACGAAAGGGAACTATAACAGTATTAACGATGTATCTTTCTTATAGCTTCCACATTTACCAACTGTAGCACGAGGTCACAAATAATGACCACACATTTAATACACATAGCAGTTGGTGGTCACTAATACCTTTTTATTAGGTGTACAAAATGACTGATTAGGCTTCAACATAGCAAAAGCATGTGGCGACATCAGCTAAGCCAAAGTCTCCCAATCACAGAGACTCTATTAAGGCCCCGCTGGAACAAATCTCGAGTTAATTTAAACTCCACAGGAAAGGGTGCTCTCTGCTCTTCAACTGCTGTTTTTGCCTCCACACCAAGGAGTGGGACTTCTTATCAGCCACCTGCTCTTACACAAAGCTGTCTAAACTCAAATGGATATTTTGTCTTTTTATTTCTATGGTTTTTTAACAATCAAGGTTCGTGATGCAGATCTGCTGCAGAGATATCGCTGAGAAAGAGAAAGAGTAAAGCCTTCTTAACATTTTGAATCAGCTTAAGCAGAATAGGAAGATTTATAAGTAAAAATCATGACTTAACACTTTACATGTTGGATGCGAGCATAAGGGGAGGCCAATGCCATTGCTGCTCTAGGCTTTGTGTTAAGTGTTTTTGAAGGGGTAAATACAATTTCCAGTGGAATGTTCTCTTTTTTAATTACTTCCTACTCTGCATCACACAAATCATTTTTGAGGGAGACTGGAGATCATAGTTTCTCTCTAAACAAAATTTTTTATTTCAAAAAATGTTATACCATTTCTTGAGTTAGGATAGACTAAAGAAGACTAAATGCTGTGGTTGCATAAGCTCAATAAATGTAGTATTTAAAACATTTCTTCAATAATATCCTCCTTGGTAATGCTGTATTTATATATTCTGGTCACTAAAGTCATTTCGGATGACGAAAGGGTGGGAAATTAGGGTCAACTGTATTATATTGGAAAACATTCTGGACCAGGAATCCATTCTGGTTCTATCACCTCTAAGTTGTTCTTTTTATACCTACACAGAGTCCTCTTATTTAGTTTTCAAATTGGAATGCTATAGTAGATATTTTAAGCATGAGTATCACATCCTGAAATGTTATGAGTTGTAAAGTATTTTCCCCAGGGAAATTTTCGAATTGCCTTAGCAACTTTATCTTTCATGTGTATTTTAGATTCCACAGACGTTTTGTAGTAGTAGATATTCAATATATTTTTTGAATGAATTAAATCTTATTCTTACTAACGCCTTTGGGAGAATATGAAGTTGAATAAACATTAACCCTAGCCTCAACATTTTAATATAAAACTGGAGATGATTAAAGAAGTGTCATTTAAGGACGTGATCATGTTCAGCTGTCTTTTCAGTTAAATCGAACAAATGTGTCGGTTTTTGAAAGACTTATAAATAGATTGTTTGGATTACAGCTTAGTGAACATTTTTGTTGTAGAGTGGGGAGGACTTTGAATGTCAATAATGACAAATTGAGTTTGGGTGAATAAGGGAAGACTGGAGATATTTGAGTAGGTGAGTGCCGCAGTCAATCTTCAAAATTTCTAGAGTAAGCAACAGGGCAGCCAGGAGCCAGTGATTAATCTATTGCATAACTAAACAATGAAGAGTGATTATTTCTACAAGGATCATGACTATAGGGATGGGAAAAAGTTCAAAAACACACACAAAGGAGTTAAAAAATATTCCGGAGGTGATATGAGAGTTTGGGTAAAAAAAACTTGTAAATAAAGTGAGTAGTAATCAAATGAATAAATTGTTATTTGAGGTTGCTCTTTATAAAAAGAAGATCATAGGCTTAATAAACAAATAACTTATATAGAATATGTAAGATTTTGTAACTGTTTTGATTTGAAAGGTCAGGAAGCATGAGGGAGAAGGATGATTAAAAGATAAACCTAGTGGGGCTGGCCCCGTGGCGTAGCGGTTAAGTGTACACACTCTGCTGCTGGCGGCCCGGGTTGGGATCCCGGACACACACCGATGCACCACTTGTCGGGCCATGCTGTGGCAGTGTTCCCTATAAAGTGGAGGAATATGAGCACAGATGTTAGCCCAGAGCCGGTCTTCCTCAGCAAAATAAGAGGAGAATGGGCACGGATGTTAGCTCAGGGCTGATCTTCCTCACACACACACAAAAAAGATAACCTTAACACATTACTTTGAGAAAACAGTGCTACTACTGTTAGAAATGGAGAAATCTGCATTGTTAAGCTTTTTTGGAGGAAAGATAATTAATTTAGCATTAAGAATATCAAATTGGCAGGGCCAAGGATTTCCAGTGGAGATTTTCATAAGGTTGTTTGAAAAGTTAAATGAGAAGAAAAATATACTGATAAATGATTAACTTAGTAAAGGTAAAAATGGAAGTTTAAGGCATAAATGAGATTTATAAAGGAAGTATTTCAATGATTGAAGCAGAAAAGGCCAAGCAAGAGAGCCTCAGTGACCGCGAACTTGTGAAAAATTATCTCTGAGTTCCTGGGAGAAGATGACAGAAGTCTGAGGAAGTAAATACTGACGTTGTATAGTGAGAAAAAAAAACCCTTTGCTTTTGTTTCTGTTGTTTGTATTTGTTTTTTTGTTGTTGTTTATTGTAAATTTATTACCAACATGCTAACAGTTTATAGATAGGTATTTTTATTTCTCTTCATAAAATGTAATGAGAGGAATGAAAATGCAGAAAGTAAAAAGGGAAAATGCCATATTGTTTTAGATGATCTCAGGTTTACTCATTAAATAACCTTCATATTGATGGCCAATTTCCAGCCCCATCCCTAGATCTTGATTTAATCTGTCTGGCACAGGGCATGGATATTAGCACCTTTAAAATATTTTCCAGTGCTTCTGTTAACAAACCAAGTGGGTTTGCCTCCTGGTGAGTTAAATAAGACTCTACACCAGTGGTAGTTGTCACACAAAGTAAAGTAAAGCAGCAAATAGGAGGCCATGCAGAATCATTTCCAAAGTCATGGCATCCCCAAACAAAGGGAAACAGGGACCTTTTATTTTGGATGGGGAATGAATATTCAAAAGGTAGAGGTGGGTATTCACTCTCCCAGGCTCAGTTGGAAAACATGCTCCCATACACACTGCCGATTAAGGTGATAAGCCTAAGCTCCTCCCAGGGAGGAGATCTTAGCATTAAAAATAAGGCAAAGGTCATGGGCATACCTCTTGTGGTGAAGCTTGGTCTGGTTTAGGGTGGTTGGTTGTCACATCTCCTTAACATAACAAAAAGGGAAAAAACAATTTGTAAAAACAGTTAAACACTTCCAAACTCACACTTGATTTCCTGGGGGCACCTAGTCTGTGACACTTCTAGTGTAATCCAGGGTTAAGAAGCACTGTAATCCACGGTGTACTTATTATCCTTGAGACTGGCAAACAGTTAGCCATTGATGATTAAGCAGCTAGTAACTATGGGGGATTGGAATTGGCCACCTCAAAATATGTCTTTGCCTGAAAGACAGTTTGGCCCCCACCCTCACCAGCTGACAAAAGGAGTTTGGGATGGGAGGCCTGCCCCCAGAACAGGCCATCACCATAGACATCTCCGGGTATCTGGACGGTCCTTGGTAAGCCCATTCTTACTTCTGGTTACACTTTATAAGAGACATTTACATTTGTAAAGGAAATCTCCATTTGTAAAGGTATCTTCTTCCCTGACCCAGGAAGGGGGGGAGGAGGATGGCCTTACCTAGAAACTTATCGGAATGAAAGGTAAGGACTTAAATCTGCATGATAAATTTACCCACTGTTAACTACGTTGTTTAGGCATTATGCTATCTGACTCCCACTAGGTTCCTATAGGTAACGTCCCCCTGGAGCCAGGGTCACCATGGTGATGGGTGCTTGAGTTATTTTTTTCAGGAATTGAACCCCCTGTCCACTTCAGGCCAGATTGAGACCACCAGCCCATCAACTGGGCCCACGCAGACATGTGTCTGATAAGCGACCTTTTGACAGCAAGAGGTTGGAACTCCACCCTCAGGATGTGCTAATGCCGCCATTCTGTGAACACACGTCCTATGAAGAGGCCTGAAGCCTGACTATGCTTGCACAGATCATCAATTACCTCATCCCTCCTCACCTCCAATCACTTCAGACCACCATTCCTCCTACCCCATAAATATCCCTGAGTCCCTATTTTCGGAGAAGTGGATTTGAGATTCAGTCTCCCGTTTCCACACTTGGCTGCCTTGTGATAAATAAACCCTCTCTCTCTGCAATCTCATCATCTCAGTGATTGGCTTTCTGGGCGGCAGGCAAAAACAGACCTGGTGCAGTAACATCTTTTCTTTTTCTATTAAAAAATGAGGACTATTCTAGATAATCTTAAGAGGAAAATACTAACTTTATTCCTAAGGTATATTTATATCTGACTCTTATAACCAAAATCTTAATGTTGTAAAGGCTAAAATGTCCTTTAGCTTTACAATTTTTTGTAAGAGAACCCTGAGATACACAGATTAACCATACCGTTAACTAGCAGTTATGGAGGGATCACCGTGCGCCAGAGGGCTGTTCTAAGCACTTTATACACATTAGCTAATGTAATATTCACAATCAACCTATGGGAATATCCATTACACAGATGAACAAACTGAAGGAGAAACATACAGGGATTATGGAACTCACTCAAGGTCACACATGCATTTCTTGGCATATCTAGAATTCCTTTCCAGGCTGTCCAGCTCCAGAACTCACTCTCTTGAGTTACAAAGCTGTTTTCATAGCCCTATGAGTCTCCTGACCCCTTTCCCAGTTTTCTTTCCACTGCATGATGCTCTGTCTTCCTTGAGATAGAAATTGTGGACGTGATATGAGCATATGTATGCAGAAGAACCCTCTTTAGAATAAAGTAATCAGATAAATGAATAAGTTGCGATCTGATGTTGTTCCTTATAGAAAGGCAATCATAGCCAAATGTTTTTAATGTCTGTTTACCTTGATAAGCAATTTGATAGATTCTCAATGAACTCTTTTACTTTAGAGTTAGAAATAGTGGACTCACTTAAATTAGAAAATGCATATTTTATTTATTATATGAAACAATTAAACTATTTGTCAAAAAATTTATCATTTTTTTGGTCTTAATCATTAAATTTAAAAAGGTTCAGAGGCCCGCCCAGTAGCTTAGTGGCTAAGTGCGCATGCTCCGCTGCTGGCGGCCCAGGTTCGGATCCCGGGCGTGCACTGACGCACAGCTTCTCTGGCAATGCTGAGACAGCATCCCACAGACAGCAACTAGAAGGATGTGCAACTATGACATACAACTATCTACTGGGGCTTTGGGGGAAAAAAAAAGGAGGAGGATTGGCAATAGATGTTAGCTCAGAGCTGGTCTTCCTCAGCAAAAAGAGGAGGATTAGCATGGATGTTAGCTCAGGGCTGATCTTCCTCACAAAAATAAAAAATAAAAAAAATAACATAACCTCTAAAGGAAAAATAAATAAATAAAAACTTTCAATTGGCAACAAGCTTAGCATCCCTGCAAAAATTATTTTTACTGGAATGCGTACAATTATTTGAAGATATATTGTTTCACCTGTTTGTGATAATCAAGGAAAGTGTGCACCAAACCTGCCTTATAAAATATTATTATAGCCTAGGTATGTCAAGGGCAACATGGTTATAGTGATTTTTTTCTGTTCTAATTTATGACTTAGATGTGTCTATAATAATTAAAGATAATTTAAAAAAATAACCAGAACTTGATCAGTTGTTTGGGAGTTTTGTAGAAAGATTTTCACATAAGTAGCAAGTGATCCATTATGTAATATGTGCTTTGCAACAGCTTTTAGATTTACTAAATTGCCAGTTTTTTTAGATTTTTTTTTGACATCTATATAAAATGATAAACATATCCATCACAGTTTGATTTTAATTTCCTAACAGAACCACATCTAGGACAAATTTGTGTAAATAGTAATTCCTTAGCAATTTCCCAGTGAATTAATGTTAAATGAATAAGTTATGTGCTTTATTCATTGCACTACTTGGTAGATTTGTTTTGTATTAAACATTTGCTGTTTTTTCATTGGCTATCAAGCAGCAAACATTCTTTCTGTTGGTAAAAATCCCCACAATAAGAAGCTTCATGTCTTGCCTCTAATTCATTACAGAAACTGAAATATCCAAATATTCCCATTTCTTCCTCACAGAAGTAAGTGCCTAAGACAGTCAAATTCTTCTTTATTGGACTAAATCTTCACAACTCTCATGATAAGATGAATGAAATTGCCTTTCCTTCTGGGGGAAAATGGACTCACAAATTGTGATTGTGGCCCATTATGCTGAAGTAAATCAAACCAAAATTTGGGCGCATTTTATCCAAAAGGTAATGTACAAATAATGCAATAAACTTACCTTCTAAAATAATTATAAACATATTTCTCTGGAGATGATTTTTGCTGCTCGCTGCTAAAAGAACCATGACTGAGTATCATGCTTCTGTTTTTAAAGCACAAAAATAAAATTTTGTTCATTTTACTATAATAAAAAAAGAAATGTATGAGACATTGAAGAATTATTTTTTAATCCAAAATAGTTTAAGGCAAATGTGCAGTTGCCATGGGAGATTTCAGAAAAATCCATCAAATATTAAATCATAATTTTCAAAACTTTGCTGACAAAATGGATTACGGAAATAAAAGTGTCAGTTGTAATTCTCTGAAAGTTTGACCATTAAAGATTGACATAAAACCTTTTTACATTTAATAAATTTATAAAATAAGATGTTTAGCTTAACGTTTAATACTTTTGGATTCTAAGATGTTGCTTCTAAACCCACATTTTCCATTATCATAAAAATACTAGTTATGTAATGTTTTACTTGCTCTTCTAAAATGTCTAAACATTGCTCTAGAAAGTTAAAAAATATTTCTGAAAGAATGTTTTAGTATGAATAACAGCTATTTAAATCTTTTTTTTTTTCACATGACAAATAGATTCTTGGGAAAGTTTAAAAAGGGAAAGCATATACAACTTGAGAATTCCCTTTGGAATGTATTTCTTAAGTAAGTGTTTTGATTTTATTTACTCTTTCTATGATTTCACAATTTGAAGTATAGATTGCTGAAATATCAGTTTACCAGGTGACTTATACCAGAAAAATTCTGAAGTGACATATATATAAGCTTTAGCTGTTGTTTGTTTCGAGAAGGAAGGGATATTGTGTTATTGTTGAAAATGTTTGTGACCTGTGGTAGGCAGATTTCTATGCTGGGCTGCCATGTGTTTTACTTTAGATGATGTAAAGGCTGCCATGACAAAGTACCACAGACTGGGGGCCTTAAACAACAGAAAGTTATTTTCTCACAATTCTGAAGGCTAGAAGTCTGAGATCAAAGTTTCAGCAGATTTGCTTTCTTCTGAAGCCGCTCTCCTTGGCTTGCAGATGGCCATCTTCTCCCTGCGTTTCACATCATCATCCCTATGTGTTTGTGACCAAATTTCCTCTCCTTATAAAGACACCAGTCATTTTAGATTAGTATCCATCCTAATGATCACATTTTAACTTAATTACCTCTTTAAGTCCCTATCTCCAAATACATGTACTGAGGGTTAGAATTTCAACATGTGAATTTTGAGAAGAAGCAATTCAGCCTACAAGAGCTCCCAACACTCCCTCTACCCCAGTCCCATGTACATTCTCTACATAATTATTTCTCCTTGAATATGGTAGAGCCAGGGAACAAGGTGGAATATCACTACTTTGATTACGATATTTAGCTGATTTTGAGTTAATAAAAAGGGAAATTATTCTGGGTGGGCCTGACCTAAACAGGTGACTGCTCTGAAAGAAGGAGGAGCATCAGAGACACTCTCCTGCTGGACTCCAACAGAAATAAACTGCCATGTGGTAAGAGGGCCTGTAGAAAGGGCCAATGGTGAACTCGGAGCTGAGAGTGGTCCCCAGCCAACAGATAACAAGAAGACAGGAGCTCGTTCAGAGTCTCTAGGAGCAGAGTTCTGCTAATAACCATGTAAGGTTAGAAGAGGACCTGAGCCCAGATGAGATCACAGCCTCACTGGTGCCTTGCTTTCAGCATGGTGAGCTATAGCTAATCTGTATTCAAATCCCGTCCCACAAAAACCGTGTGATAATAAATTTGTGTTTTTTTAAGATGGTAAATTTATGCTGCTTTGTTGTGCAACAATAGAAAACTAATTCATCATCTAAAGTAAAACACACATTTATTGTGTACAGTGAATTATTTTTTCTCATAATTATTTTTCCTCATAATTAAACCATCATTTATCAATAATAGATGTTTGAAATGATTAGATAGCATTGTTACAGATGCACCATCTCAGACACCTGAGGGTCTTAAGCAAGATACTAGATATTTTAGTCTCAAATTTTATTTTCAAAAACAACAATAGATTGTGTACTTGTGTTAATCCAAAATTATGAAATAAATTATCTGATCTAGATTGCTTTATTTGAGACTTTCGGCTATACTGAACTTAATTTTTTTATTAGATGATATAAAATCAAACAAAAAGGAATTGTAAATGGAAAAATCATATGTAAGGTTTACAGAAGGTAAAATACAAAATTATAAAATTATAGTGGTACTTGCAAATGTATTAAGAAAACTCGTAATTAGAACTTAAAGATTCATGAGTCCTGATAAGGTAAGACAGAAGGATGAGATTTGCTATGTTACACATGAATTACTTTCAAAGCATGATACAAAAATTAGACGAATAATAATGTGAAACAAATATAAAGTTGAAATTTTATGAATAGTTTTTTGACTTCTCTGTCCACAGAGTCCCAGAAAGTGGATACAAAATGGGATCTTTTCTGCTAGTGAAGTAATTGAATAAATAGGACCACATTAACTCTAAGAGGAAAACAACATTCTCCAGTCTGCTTTTTTTGTTTTTGTGAGGAAGATTAGCCCCGAGCTAACATCTGTCACCAATCCTCCTCTTTTGGTTGAGGAAGACTGGCCCTGGGCTAACATCCGTGCCCATCTTCCTCCACTTTATATGGGATGCTGCCATGGCGTGGCTTGGCAAGCAGTACGTCAGTGCACGCCGGGGATCTGAACCTGTGAACCCAGGGCCTCCGCAGCGGAGTGAGTGCCCTTAACCGCCACACCACTGGGCCAGCCCCTCCAGTTTCTTTAAGGAATAATTTTATAAAATATGGAATTGCCTCACGTCTCATGTTCTCAGAGAACAGCTCTACTGTACATGCTTTTTGAGTTGAGTGAGCTGAGCACCCTATAGAGGACGTGGTATTCATCCATTCCATCTTTTTTTGAAATTTTACTTCGTGTGAGTATAGATGAAGTTCCTGACACAATCTCGTGTGGGAGAAGGCAACTTATGCTGTGGACGTCATAAAACCCATCCTACATTTACCTCGTGCCATACCGACTAAAGGACTTCATCTGTAGATTAAGGTACAGAAATATTTCATAGCTCCTGCCTCAGCGATTCAAATCTCTCATGAGCAGAACAACGAGCTGCTATCATTCTACTACTCTGTATTCCAGCAACCAAACTTCTATATAATTACATTTCTACAAAATTGTCTACACCATTTGTATCTTATTCCTGAGTTCTTTTTTTTTTTTTGTGAGGAGATCAGCCCTGAGCTAACATCCGCCAATCCTCCTCTTTTTTTTTCTTGCTGAGGAAGACGGCCCTGGGCTAACATCTGTGCCTATCTTCCTCCACTTTATATGGGACGCCGCCACAGCATGGCTTACCAAGCAGTGCGTCGGTGCGCGCCCGGGATCCGAACCAGCGAACCCCGGGCCGCCGCAGCGGAGCGCGCGCACTTAACCGCTTGCGCCACCGGGCCGGCCCCCTCCTGAGTTCTTTTTTTTGATGGGCGGGGGCAATTTTTTCCCAAAGCAATTTTATGTTAAAAATTGTAGATTTTATTTTTAACTGTATTGTATTTGGCAATAAATGCAATAAATGTTAATAAATCATCTGGTCAGAGACTATTGGTAATGGTAATACAGATAATTACAACTTTTTAGAATTTAATACAGTTTTTAAAGGATATCATATTAAGATTATAAATTTTTAGCATTATTTTAAATATAATGAATATATAGGAATAGATGATGTATGATTATATATTTAGTATATCACCCTATCAAGGTATTATTCAAGTCCTCAATTCTCTTATTAATTTTTTATTTTGTCAGAGACCTAAGGTTGTGTTATATTTCTTAACATTAATTGTGATTTTTCAATTCTTTCCTAGTTGTAAAAAGTAAAAAGTATCATATAAATGATAATGTTTTAGTATATTAGCCAAACATGTTCTTTCTTATTTTAGTCCTTTTAATTATGTGGCTTTTGCCCCTTTAAAAGTAAACCATTACCTCAAGGAAAGGCTCTTATAATCAAACTGTAAAACTATTAGTTTTTGAATTTTAAATATCAAAGCCTAGACAAAAAATAATACATATGTGGGAAAAAACGACTTTAAGGGTAGGAGCCTTTTTCTTCCGATAAGAGAAGGTACAGACTCTCTGGGCTGGGAGGAGGGAAAAGAGTCAAGTAGAAATGAAGATCTCTCTTGATCTTGTGTGTATCTTAAAGAAGGGACTCTAAATTTAAATTTCATCCTAGGATGAGAAAAGGTACATGTTGAGAATTTCAGAAGTGTTTGAGGTAGCTGAGAGAAGATGGCCAGTTACTTCAGGAAGGAAGAACCGGACGGTGTGTGAGTCCTAGTTGAAGATATGGCTGCATTTGTTGTTTGGACAAAAGTACTCGACACCTAGGTCCCCTCACAGAGTTTCCCTGAGTTCTCTCTGACATGGGAAGCAACCAAATGATTCCCGTAAGGCTGAGCAAGTCTTAGCAGTAGCCAACAGAAAGGGCTAGGCCTAAAGGGGCCTCATGTGTGGCTTACAAAAGAAGCTGCACTCAATCTACTTGGGCTAATAAGTAGAGGCCTGATGGGAGTAAAAATGTATCAGCAGAAGCAAGCATGAGTAGATTAAATGCAACCCTGGTAAGTTAGCTGGAAATCTGCATTGACTGAGGAAACCTTGAATGGCTGACTTTACAATAATGAACACAGATTAGGTTTCTGACACCCAACAGAACAAGCCTGAAAATAGAGATTAACTTCAAATACAAACAAAATATATATATGCTTATACGTATATATTCGGTTATATGAATGCATATATTTTCAGTTATATAAATACATATTTATATGTTCAGTTATATATATATATGCATATATATGTGTTTCTGTATACACACACACACAAATTACTTATGTTCTAGTGATTTTGAGACCTAACATTTCCATGAATGATATGGATATAATTTATTTTTTAGTCAAAAATTTCTTTTTTAATAGAAAAGTTTAATAAATTGTTAATTATTTTTATAGCTGATTCATCAGATGTTACTTCTATCATAGTGTTTAGGATTTCTATTTTCTATCCCTTTTTATTTTTATTAGTTTATCTCTGTCTCTATAGATCAGAATTTCTTTGAATATATTTTTAAATGCTTGTCATTTTAATTCACGCATACTTTTTCCTACTCAATTTAAAATTTTTTAAAATTTTTTTATTTTAATCATCAGAGATAAAATATCCTTTGACCAATCTTTTCATATACAAGATAGAAAATGAGAGAAAAATTTTCCTTTTTCTGCACATTAAGACATCCTAGAATATGTTCCTACAATTTGGAATTTTTAAATGCTTATCTTTTTGAATATTTAATATTATTGTTAATTGTTTTTCTCATTGTTGCCTTTCTTTAAAAATTTTATTTGATATGTTTCTATTAACTTATTAATTAGAAATTATGTTAGTTTGTATGTTCTATTGCTTTTATTGCTTATCACCAACCAATTATATATTGCATAGGGAAGTTGAGATCTAAATTGATCATTTTTTCTTTGAAGGTGAAAATAATGTGCTGTTGTTACTGCTCTGGTTGTTTTATTTCTCCAGCCTGGTTTTCTGCAAGACTCTTCCTTTATCGTTAAAACCTGTACTTACCAGGATGTGACTAAGTGTACTTTTCTTCTAATGTATTTTATCTAATAACTGGTTAACTTTTTGAATATGAATAGTTATGTTTTTCTTCTATTATCTTACAAGAAAGAATTCTCTAGTATTTGAAAGAACCTTTCAAGTTTCTCTTATAATTTATTGATTAAATTTAAGCTGTATCTAAACTTTATTGACAATTTTGTTTATTGTGGCTTGCTTTTTATTCACACGTGGTACACAGATATAATCTTGATATTAAAAATTAAATATTACTAATAAAATGAATATTCACCATTGATTAGCCTTAATTCTCAAACCAGTCACCTTCACAGAAGGTTAGTATTGTTTTCAGTGAGGAGTTAAGGTATCTCGATATTTTTCTATATATTTACAATCATATATGTATATCCACACATGTACAGAAACATACAGACACACACATAAAAATAGTTTGGGTTTGTTAGTTTTTTCCCAGAAATGAAATAAAATATACAAAATGTTCAGGTTCCTTTTTTCACTTAATATATCTTTAAAAATTTTTATGTATGTTCATAGCATTTTACATAGTTTTTAAAGTCCTGCCTTATATTTCCTAGTGTGGATGTAAAATAACAATTCCATATTGTTATCAAGGCATTAAGATTCTCTCCAATTTTTCACTTTATGAAAAATTATGCAAAAAACATCTTTCGCTTTACAAACGTTATGGAAATAAATTACGTCAAGGTTTGTTTTCACATTTACACGTCTATCCCATCCTCCAGTTTTATCCTCAACACCTAACACAATGACAGAAAGATAATAAGTACAATATAATTTAAATTACCAAACCATTTGGAATGGTCATAAGTGTTAATAAAACATTAAATCTTTATTTTAATGTGACATACTTTATAAAAATTGTGAACAAGTGGTAAATAAAAACATCAGTGGTACTACAAGGATTGCAAGGGAAGGCACCCTTGGATAACAATGCTGGAAGTTATTTTCAGCTTGACAATCAAGTGACAGAAATGGATACTGTATAATCATGTTTTAAACACGACTTGAGGTTTTGGAGTATAGATTTTTTTTCTTCAAACTGTGAAACAATTATTTCATGCACAAACAGGAGTCTTGTAGTCTTGGGAGTCACTTTTGATATTGTCTAAAGATAAGCAGATATGGATGCAGGGATCTATTTTGTGTGTGTGTGTGTGAGGAAGATCAGCCCTGAGCTAACATCTGATGCCAATCCTCCTCTTTTTTCCTGAGGAAGATTGGCTCTAGGCTGATATCCATGCCCATCTTCCTCCACTTACGTGGGAAGCTGCCACAGCATGGCTTGACAAGCCGTGTGTCAGTGCGTGCCCAGGATGTGAACCTGCGAACCCCGGGCTGCCGAAGCAGAGCACGTGCCCTTAACTGCTGAGCCACTGGGCTGGCCCCTGCAGGGATCCATTTTTGATAATGACAAGTCATATTTTAAATATTGATCCTATAGAAGGAAGTAAGTAGAAAGGCAGAGAAATATTTAAGACAAATGTAATGTAGATGCTCATAGAGGAAGAAGCAAAACAGGCATTCCCACTTGACAATTTCTAAGTTTTTATTTCCTAGGTTTTGTAGTTGGTGCCCTAAAATATATGGTTTAAGCATTTTAACTGGGAAAGATAAATTAGTCGTGAACTACTGTTGGCTTGTTTGCATGACACAACTATTCCTAGGTTGTGGCAAATTGGGCACATGCCCCTGGGCTCTAGGTGGCAGACATCCTGGCAGAGGCTCCAGGATGCTAATGGGAGTAATAAAAGATGTGGATGGACCAGCTCCTCCAGTTGAAAAAATAAAGGAAAAAGAAATAATTCACATACAATTATCCCAAACTGTCTCCTTTGTTATAAATTAAATTCAGTACATCAGCCCATCCATCTCACACTCTCTTTTGCCTGAATGTTGCCATGTCCTGGTTTACTTTTGTCTTACCATATCTTGAAGGATTTTCTTTCTTAGTCATTGTAGTCTTATTTCAGTGGATTGGAAGGTGGAGGTGGGGTGGAGGGGGAGTCAGAGTTTCGTTTGAGATCAGTTGTGAGTTATAGTTTTGATTTGTCCATTATACTTTTTTAAGTTTCCATGAGATGATCTTGTCCTTAAGTTTAGTTTTAAAAAAAGTCCTTGACTATATCGTCAACATCAGAGGAATCAGTAAATCCAACCCTCTTAAATATCTAAGTTTAGGGCATCATTAGTAAACCTTTTAGTATTGTGTTGCAACTTGAGTATAAGGAAAATAATTAGCATTTCCAATGAGATCAATACCAACCAAGAGAAGAAATCACTTTGACAAAATAACACTTTATTCGTTTTTTTAGATTCATCCAGAGGTTGTAGTAGTCAGCTAGACTGCCATAACACAATACCACAGGCTGGATGGCTTAACACCGACTTTTATTTTCTCACAGTTGTGGAGCCTGGAAATTCAAGATCAAGGTGCCAGCAGGGTTGATTTCTGGTAAGATCTCTCTTCTTGGCTTGTAGAAGGACAACGTTTTGCTATATCCTCAAGTGGTCTTTTCTCTGTGTGCATCAAGAGAGGATCTCTGGTGTCTCTTCATTTTATAAGAACACCTGTCCTATTGGATTAGGGCCCACCTTTAAGACCTTATCTAACCTTAATTACTTCCTTAAAGGCCCTATTTCCAAATACAGGCACATTGGGGGTTAAGGCTTCAATATATGAATTTTGAAGAAACACAATTCAGTCCATAACAGAGGTGATACTAAAAATATTTTACAATTGATAGATCATAGCAACAACCACTCAGAATGGAGACAAGAGTGACCACAAGAGGACCATAAGGCCTCGGTAAAGTCCTTACAGCTGACAAAAACTGATTTTTATTCTAAACAAAATTAGTTTATTGGCTGTTTTGCCTTCATTAAGCCATAGTCTAAATCTGTCTAGTATCATTAAAACTGTACCCACATTAACTCCTCAAAGGTAATATTTACTTCCACAAACTTAAAAGTTATCAAGTCAAATACATAAAGACTTCTGTATAGCACAACGTTAATAAATGTAACGCTTCTCAACAGGGTGCTGCTATAATCTACAGGTAATAGTGACAGTCATCACAAACTATTATTCTTGGCAAAAAATCAACTGTATCAATGTGCTTTAAATGAAATGCATAACGTAAGGATGCTCTAATTTCTTTTAACTTGTTGAATATCCAACTTTCCAATTAAAAAGTAACCTTTTCCTATTACTGATATAGCTTAAACTATTACTGTCTCTTAGAATGGGCTTCATAATCTTCCTTTTCTCAGGATTAACGTGATCTTTTCATCAAACTTAATGCATTTCCTATTTCAGTTTTCAACAAAATTCGCTAACATCTATTTGCAAGGTTAAGAAAAGTCTCACACTCGGCCAGGCCCTGTGGCACAAGCGGTTAGGTGCGCGCGCTCCGCTTGGGCGGCCCGGGGTTTGCGTGTTCGGATCCCAGTGCGCACCGATGCACCACTTGTCATGCCATGCTGTGGTGGCGTCCCATATAAAGTAGAGGAAGATGGGCACAGAAGTTAGCTCAGGGCCCATCTTCCTCGGCAATAAAAGAGGAGGATGGGCATCGGATGTTAGCTCAGGGCTGATCTCCCTCACTAAAAAAAAAGGAAAGTCTCACACTTAAGAAAATACAAAAATATTTATGCAAATATTTAAATATCTTTTCACTTTTTTAAACATAGTGATATTTCAGCTGAGAGTTTAACATTATGTCTCCCCTACTTACATTACATTTTCCATGAATCGTTCTGTGCAATACTTTTCTATCAGGCGATTTTAATAATAGCACAAACCCTATCTTCACAGCAATGATACTGGACTTGCAGGTACTTCTTTAAAACTTAAGTTTATAAAAATTTCTTTTCCAAAAATAATTCATCATTGGAATGGCTTTTTAACATCTGTCTAACTCAAATCAGACTGCCAGAGGAGAGAATAAAGCTATGACATGTGTCAAAGAGAGTAATCATCTGACATTGAACAACTGACATAGGCCACTAAACTTGGGACATGCTGGTTAAAAGCAGTGTCTCTAGAGGTAGATCACCTGGATTTTAAATCTTGCTTTTGCAATTATTAGCTGTGCATGCTGGGATGTATTGTCTCTTCCTTCATAAAAGAATTGGTCCACAAAGAGAGGACTTCTGTTTGGGACACTATTGTGATAGGATGTGTCACTCTTTTGTGACAACAATGAAAGCCTGAAGACAAAAAGTTAACTAGCTTGCCAAAATCTCCCCCTTATCCTCCATTGACCAAAACTAAGTGTCATGACCACCTTGAATGGCAAGAGGGGAAAATGAGCATGGTGCATTTTAAACTGTATCTAATCATGTATTGATAGAATAGTTGCCATGTACCGGACACTATGTTATGTGGTTGGAAATGTTATTTCTCTTAGTCCACATAGCAGCCAAGCAAAGAATGCACCATAATCCTTCTTTCACTTTGTCCCTATAATCATTAAAAGAGAAAGTCATTTCATCATTTTGCACCCTGAAGTTTAGTCTGCAGTTTCTACCTATAAATGCCTCCAAAACTTTATCAAATTAGGTATCCTTATTTTTCAGTTGAAAACATATGATCCCTGTTTGTATGTATTAGCCATATTTTATGCTACTGGAGGTATCCACTCACTTATGGCCCTTATGAGAGGCATGGAACCTTAGCTCTATCTAGCTGTAGTGTTTCAACTGGAATATCCCTTCCTTGGAAAGAGAGAACGAGAAAGAGGAAGGAAGGTGGGAGGGAAGGAGAGAGAGGAAGAGAGAAAAGAGAGGGGTGGGGAGACAGATATTAGATTGGGAAACATAAAAAAATAGTCTATTGATTCTATTAAACTTTTGTCTAATTTTGCTTAGATTGAGCCTTGAATAAAGCTATCAGCAATGAAAGCTATTAAAAGTAGTCTGGACCTCCCTAGTAAATATTCTAAAAGACAAGAAATAGTGGAGAGCATATAAAATTGATATAATATTCAGAGTTCAGTAATTATCAGTTGATTTGTCCTTTGAGATTAAAGCTCGGTTTTCTTCTACCTTTCAGATTACTGTATTTATAATAAAAACCTCTTGTTTTTATGACACTTAGACAAGTTTCGATTATCATTAATACTTTGATGAACCAAATGTTAAGCTAGTTAACCTTAGTTTAAGAGTGATATCTTAATGTCTTAATGCAAATATGTTTCAATTTCCAAAAGGAGAAAAGAAATTCAGAACCTAAGTTTTTATTGCTAAAGAAAACTGATTGCCATTACCTAGTTAAAATGAACAAAATATGTATGGAGTGATTAATATATGTAATGTGTTGTTAATATACACATAGGGAAAGGTCCACTGCTGAAAATTTATTATATCATAGAAAGTAAAATTTTATATTTAAATATTAGCACTAGTGTTTCTAAGTATTTAGAATACTCTGTAAGCCCTATTCTTTTCTTTTCTCTTTCCTTTTGACAGATAAGGTTTGCTTCATCGAATGGCGGGTCTATGTAATTGCCGAGGCTGCTATGTACAGACGAGAGAGGGGGAGCTTTCTTTCTTGGTCTCCCTTCTTGGACAGTCTTAACCACTTCCTCCTTCTTGATCTGGAGTGGCTCTTCATCGTGTTTGCACTCTTCCTTGGTCTGAGACCTGTGGGCCTCAGCCTGGTCAGCCAGGAGCCTGTTGGGAACCTTGTTTGCCTTCAGTTTGCAGATGTGTTCCATGAGAACCCGTTTGTTTTTAAGCACACTCCTCTTCACTTTCAGGTTCAGGTCGTGTACACGTGGAAGACAATCTTAGATTCACAGTTTCTGAGCAGCAGGTGCAGAATTCTTATCCTCCTCGTCCAGGTCACCTTCTCGGAGCATTCCAGCATGGGAATGCTTACTTACGCCCCTATGCCTGCCCTACCAGTGGGTCAAGGTGGTTTTCCAGCATCCAACCTAGGAATGGTCTGTCACAGGCTTCCTGAAGATCAGCCTATCATTGATCAGCTTCTGGACCTGCTGATGAGAGTCGGCATTGGAGATTTCATTGGTGTCATTGGGATACAACCAGATCTTTTTTCCACAGTGGAGATGAGCCTCTTCTGAAGCCTGAGCATACTTACAGCTGTGTCTGCAGTGGCAAAAGAAAAGAATTCAGCTCTATTCTTCATTAGCTGTTGCTCTACACATAATTGAGAAGACTATCATGTGATGGGAAGATGGGACAACCTACAACTAGAAGATCTTGGTTTTGGTTTCCATTCTTTCATCTATTAGCTGTAACACAGATTGGACAAGTTCATTTACCTGATGATTAGCGATATTGAGCAGCTTTTCATGTACCTGTTGGCCATTTTTGTATGTCTTTGGAAAAATGTCTATTCGGGGTCTTCGTCTATTTTTAAATCAGATTATTTGGGTTTGTTTTTTTATTTTTTTGCTATTGACTTGTATGAGTTCTTTATATATTTTAGATATTAACCTCTTAACAGATACATGGTTTGCAAATATTTTTTCCCATTCCAGAGGTTGCCTTTTCATTTTGTTGATGGTTTCCTTTGGTGTGAAGAAGTTTTTTAGTATGATGTAGTCCCACTTGCTTATTTTTGCTTTTGTTTTCAGTGCTTTTGATGTCATATCCAAAAAATCATTGCCTAGACCAGTGTCAAGGAGCTTATCCCCTATGTTTCCTGGTTTCAGGTCTTACATTTAAGTCTATAATACAGTTCAAGTTAGTTTTCTTGAGTGGTGTAAGGCAGGGGTCCAGTTTCATTCTTTTGCATCTAGATACCCAATTTTCCCAACACCATTTATTGAAAGAATATCTTTTCCCCATTGAGTATTCTTGATTCCTTTTTCAAATATTAGTTGACTGTATAGGCATGAGTTTATTTCTGGGCTCTCTATTCTGTTCCATTGGTCTATGTGTCTGTTTTTATGCCAGTACCATACTATTTTGATTACTATTGCTTTGTAATGTAGTTTGAAATCAGGTAGTGTGGTGCCTCTAGCTTTGTTCTTCTTTATCAACACTGCTTTGGCTATTTGGGGTCTTTTGTGGTTCTATACAAATTTTAAGATTTCTTTTTTTATTTCTGTGAAAAATGCCATTGGAATTTTGATAGAGATTGCGTTGAATCTGTAGATTGCTTTGGGTAGTGTGAACATTTTAACAATGTTAATTCTTCCAATCCAAGAACATGGGATATCTTTCCGTATATTTGTCTTCTTCAATTTTTTTGTCAATGTCCTATAATTTTCAGTGCACAGGTCTTTCACCTCCTTAGTTAAATTTATTCCTAAGTATTTTATTTTTTTGATGCTGTTGTAAATGGGATTGCTTTCTTAATTTCTCTTTTAGATAGTTTGTTGTTAGTGAATAAAAATGCAACTGACTTTTGTATGTTGATTTTATATCCTGCAATTTATTAGTTCTAACAGTTTTTTGGTGGAGTCTTTTGGGTTTTCTATATAAGATCCTGTCATCTGAAAACAGACAATTTTAGTATTTTTCTTGATACTAAAATTTCTCGATACTAAAATAAAAAAACTATTTATTTTTCTTGCTTAATTGCTCTGCCTACACTATTCAGTACTATATTGAATACAAGTAGCAGGAGTGGTCAATTTGTCTTAATCTTAGAAGAAAAGCTTTCGGCTTTTCACCATTGAGTATGATGTTAGCTGTAAGACTGTTATATATGGACTTTATTAGTTGAGGTACATTGGTTTTATATCTAATTTGGTAAGAGTTTGTATCATGAAAGTTACTGAATATTGTCAAATGCCTTTTCTGCATCTATTGAGATGATCATATAATTTTTATCCTTCACTTTGTTAATATGGTGTATCACATTTCCTGATTTGTGTATGTTGAACTGTCCTTACATCCCAGAGATAAATCCCACTTGATCACGGTGTATAATCCTTTGAATATACTATTGAATTTGGTTTGCTGGGGAAGTGCAAATCAAAATCACAAATGAGATATGACATCGTATCTGTTAGGATGGCTATTATCAAAAAGACAAGAGATAACAAGTGCTGGTGAGGATGTGGAGAAAAGGGAACCCTTGAACACTGCTAATGAGAAAGTAAATTGGTACAGCCATTATGGAAAGCAGTATGAAGTTTCCTCAAAAAAATTAAAAATAGAACTACTATATGATTGAGCAATCCCGCTTCTGCCTGTATTTCCAAAGGAAATGGAATCAGTATCCCAAAGATAAATCTGTACTTTGTTCATTGAAGCGCTATTCACAATAGCCAAGATATGGAAATAACCTAAATCTCTGTTGATGGATGAATGGATAAGAAAAATGTGAGGTATATATACAACAAGATATTATTCAGCCATATAAAAGAAGAAAATCCTGACATTTGTGATAACATGACTGAACCTGGAGGACATTGTGCTACATGAAATAAGCCAGACAAAGGAAGACAAATACTGTATGGTATTACTTTTATGTGGAACCAAAAAAAAAAAAAGTTGAACTTATAGAAACAGAGAGTAGAATGATAGTTGCTAGGGGTGGGAGGTGGGGGAAATGGGCAGAAGTGGTCAAAGGGTACAAAATTTTAGCTATAAGATGAATAAATTCTGAGGATTTAATGTATAGCACAGTGGCTATAGTTAATACTACTGCACTCTATACTTGAAATTTGCTAAGAAAGCAAATTTTAAATGTTCTTGCCAAAGAAAATAACCTACCTATGTAAGGTGATGGATGTGTTAACAAACTTGATTATGATTTCACAATGTATACATATATCAAATCATCATGTTTCATGTTATCAAATCATCATACACTTTAAATATATCAATTTTATTTGTCAATTCTACCTCAATAAATCTGGATCCACTTGGGATCTTTGTTTTATAAAACTACTGACAATCACTTACCTTAATAAGCTATTATGAGAATAAAATAAGGTAGGTGAAAGCAATTATTGCATTCCTGACACTGAAGTAATATTGATTTTCTTCCTTGTTTCTATTAATCCAAATAATCCCAGGACACTGATTATCTCTATACATCTACAATTTCTTCCCTCCTTATTTCCTTATTAATCACTTAAGAAAAAGGAAACTAATATTTTCTGGGTACAGATTTTGTGTCTAGCATTATACATGAAGCTTTAAACATGTTAACATATTTAAACCACTCAGCAAACCTAAGACTTCTTTTTATCATATGCATTGTTGGGGAAGAAGGAGAATCCCATCCCTGCCCTTTCCCTTAAGGTTCTTATAGCTGGCCAAATAATTAAAAAGGCAGGTTAGCAGGAGAAGAAAAAACAAAGTTTAATACATGTATACATGGAAGTGACCCAGGGAAACAGAGTAACTCTACAAATGGTGGAGATTCTCATCTTAAAAAGCATATTCAGACAGACAAAGGAAGATGTTGGGGGTAGGGGAGTCAGCTATGGGATATTACCAGAAAAGCATAATAAACAAGAGTATACAGATTTAAGATCTTGTGTTCTGCACTGATTAGTGTTTCTAGAGATATTGTCATTCTCCCTTCTTCCTGGACAGAAAGGGCAATACCTTTACAAATGGAGATTTCCCTTATAAATGTAAATGTCTCTTACAAAGGGTAACTTCTACTTTTACTTGGTTTTCAGAGCTTAGCAAGGACCCTCCCAGTCTATCCATACCCAGAGTTATCTATGGTGATGGCCTATCCTGGGGACAGGCCTTCTATCTTAAACTCTTTTAGGCAGTTAGTGGGGGAGAGGTCAAAGTTTATTTCAGATTCTTTTGTTCTTGAAAATAATCAAGGTAAAGAAACATGTTTTGAGGTGGCCAATTCTGATCCCCCATAGCATTAACTGAGATCTGAAAAGTTTAATGAAATTCCTCAATTAATTCAGCCAAAAAATGATCAAGGTAGGCATTGAATTTCTAAACTATAGAAATAAACTAATTTCTATAGTTTACAATGCTTTATCATCCATGCAGTAGATCTTGTACTCTCTAAAGAATAGAAGAAAATAGCTGTGTATAGTCATACCAAGACAAAGAGGATTGAAATTTGTAAAGATAGTCCAATTTGAGGGAGAGAGAGGATATTAATGAGCAAATGAAAGCTAGACATTTTCTACCCAAAATGCTATATTTTGTGTTTTTGAAATGCCCTAGGCATGTTAAAACTGATGTAGAAATTGTATACCATGGTAGCTGTGATGGTTAACTTTATGTGTCAATTTGAGTGGGCTATGGGATACACAAATAGCTGGTAAAACATTATTTCTGGGTATGTTTGTGAGGGGGCTTTTAAAAGAGATTAGCATTTGAATTGGTGAACTGAGTAAACTCGATGGCCCTGCCCACTGTGGATGGGCATCATCCAATCCACTGAGGGCTAGAATAGAACAAAAAGGCAGAGGAAGGGTGATTTTACTCTATCACTGCTGGATATGAGACATGCATCTTCTCTTGCCCTTGAACATTGGTGCTCCTGAACTAGGCTTTTGGACTCAGATCTACACTTACACCATCAGGCCTTTGGACTTGGACTGAATTACACCAGTGGCTTTTGTGGTTCTCCAGCTTGCATGTGACAGATCATGGGGCTTGTTAGCCTCTAAAACAATGTGAGCCAATTTTATAAGAAATATCACCATAAATATATATCTCCTATTGGTTTTGTTTTTCTAGAGAACACTGACTGATGCAGTAATCATTTCCTAAAAAGAGATTATGGGACCAATGGAGCTGTATTTCTTGGCATCATAACAACATCAAATCCCTCAACACCCAGTATGATTTTCAGTAGGAATATAGCTTGATGTTATCAATAAAATGGACCAGTTATTTCACCTTCAAAATGTTGTAGGTAGACTGATTGTTTTGATAGTGATAATAGCTGTTGGGCACTTCCCTGATAAGCCTCAATTAGGAGGAAATTGAAGCATGCTTATTAGCATACTTTACCATTTCCTTATGTAAAACAAAATATCTCCCTCTGTTTTTGAAATAGCTCATTACAAAATGATATCTACAAATTTTGTATTTCTTTTAAATCCACATGAATTATGTTCACCAAATAAATCATATCTATTTAGATTTAAATTTATTGCTATTCAAATTATTTGCAAACGTTGTTCTCTGAAAGGAATATGCTGCTAAACAAATTTAGTAAAGTTTTATTTTTTTCAACCATCGAGATGCTTTTGACTTAGTAACTTAAAAATTGATCAGTTATTTATACAGACTTTTGGACTCATATAAAAATAGTTGCTATATTGTTCCCGATTATAAATATTACATACACAGAAGAAAACTGGAAATATAGAAATAGTCATATACAGAAATTAAATAAAAAACAGATCATATACCTAAACACAAAAGCTAAAAAATTGTTAAACTTCTGGAAAAAAAGATAGAAGAACATTATTGTGACCTTGAGTTGGGCAAAAATTTCTTAGGGTAGAATACAAAAAGCACAAACCATAAAAAAAAAAAGAATGAATTAGACATCATCAAAATTTAGAACTTCTACTCTTCAAAAGATATTGTGAGGAAAATAAAAGGGGAAATAGCCTAATAGACTAAGAGAAAGTCACAGTACACCTAACTGAAAAAAAGACTTATTAACATTTTAAAATATAAAATTATGGAAAACAACACTATTATTGTGTTATTGTTGTTAGAAACAATACACTGTTTAACGTGTTGTTATGTGTTAGAACATGTGTCTGTGTACATGTAGAACATGTAGAATATGTGTAATGTGTTGGAACATCATTTTATCCTAGTAGAATATTTTCTAATCTGTATTACACCCACATTTAAACATAACTAATATAAATAATGTTGTATATTAATAATTCAAAATAGCACGAACTCAGTTGAAATTCTATTCTTGGAAAAATTTAGATTACAAAGTAATTGTCTCAAAACCCCAGAGTTAGTTAGATATTGACTTATGAGGCACTCAAAATAATTTATTCAGACATGAGATAAATCTTACCTTTCATATTTATAGACTTTTAAGGAGGAAAAGAAGGGAGGAAGGGAAGGTAGAGGGAGAGAGGGAGAGAGAATTAGTACCGTGTTCATTAATTTTCCAATTAGTTCTCTGTTTGCAGGTGGTAAATTGAAAGGTTTCCAGTAGTGTCAGAGGAAATAACGTTAAGTTGTTTTGACAAAAGGTTGTAAATGAAGTCCACCATTTTAATTGAATGTTGACCATTCTAAACACAAATTTATTCCTGGCCTTTTTAACCTTAGCTACAAACAGTATGCTGTAGTAAAATTAAACTTGACTTCAACACCAAATAAAAAAATCAAAGGTTCTTTTTAATGCCAAACATTTAAACATTATTTTCTTTAAATTTGTACAAGTTCAATCAAGACATACACATACACAAAACATGTCATCTGGAGAAGATCTGCTGGCCACTCCTACTCGTGCCTTAATGAATTAATCAGTGTCCGGTTGACATTCAGCTTGCAGGACAAGAAACAGTCTCATCATCAACCCAGAGCTGTTTCAGCCAGATATTGTTTATTTCTGTCAGTGAAGCAAAGAAAGACTTAGGAGTAAAGTTGAAAGACAGTTAAATTATGCTGGAAGGTATGTAACTCCCAGGAATATTAGATAGGTGAGGCAATCTGACTAGCCCATATTTAATTTTTAGGTAAACTACCCTGGAAAACCGATGATCAAATGTTTGTTTTTAGAGCCTAGAATCAGGGAGAGGAGAGATGGTTTAACAAATCAACTATAAAAATCCACAAGGCTCTAATAGTTGGAAACAATTAAAATAGCAAAGTTTGCCAGATGCCTCCATTAGCCTGCAGGGAACGCTGCTTCTAGACAATGACTGAATAGGCACTGCTCTTGTTTGCTTCTCTGACCCCTTAAAATCTGTGTAGACTTTATCTACTTTTTATTCTAAATGATTTAATTTTTCTGATTAGGTTGATACATTAAACTACTTTACAATCGTGCTCTACAGGTCCTGGAGTTGTCATTTTAGAGAGAGGGTCTTAATATCAGTCTTGAAATTCCACACAAACTTTTATGCCTATAAATGCAAATTTATATTTTTCTCTGAGAAAAGTACTTTATAGTTTTATCAAATTTGTTATATCCAAAAGTTTATAATCCACTGTTTTAAGGTAACTTGCACATATCCCTCTTGATTTCATAATTTTGATTTCAGAGGGCAATACTACTGACCTTATTTCCTAGATCTAATGGGGCATGTATGTATCTTTTGCCCCTTGGAGGACCTAAACGTTTAATAATCGCAAAAGGGAAAGTCATTTGTGACTTTTAGAAGTATGTATATTAATTTTCTATTACTAAATAATAAATTTCCACAAATTTAGCAGCTTAAAAAAATCCAATCGTGAGCCCACAGTTCTGTAGATCAGATGTTCAGGTGGGCTTGAGCAGTTTCTTTGCTCAGGATCTTACAAAGCCTAAATCAAGGATAGGCTCTTTTTTTTTTTTTTTCTTTTTGGTGAGGAAGATCAGCCCTGAGATAACATCCATGCTAATCCTCTACTTTTTGCTGAGGAAGACTGGCTCTGAGCTAACATCTATTGCCAATCCTCCTCATTTTTTTTCCCCAAAGCCCCAGTAGATAGTTGTACATCATAGTTGCACATCCTTCTAGTTGCTGTATGTGGGACGCAGCCTCAGCATGTCTGGAGAAGCGGTGCGTCGGTGCACACTTGGGATCCGAACCAGGGCCGTCAGTAGCGGAGCTTGTGCACTTAACCACTAAGGCACGGGCCGACCCAAGGATAGGCTTTTATCTGAAGGTCCAAGGCAAGAATCCACTTTAAACTCGGTCATGTTGTTAGCAGAATCCAGTTCTAGAAGCAGGAGGTCTAAAGTCTGTTTCCTTGCTGGCTGTCTGCCAGAGGCCACTAACTGCTCCTAGAGGCCACCTCATTCCTCCTTATGTGGCCTCCTCCTTCTTCAGGACAGGAAGGGCCTATCAAGTTCTTCTCACTCTTGGAATCTCTCTGGCTTCCCCTTTTACTGTCAATAAAGAAATCTCTCTGCTTTTAGAAGGACTCATGTGATTAAATCAGGCTCACCTGGCTCATCTCTAAAATCAATTTACCACTCAACATAACACAGTCTCATTTTATTCACAGGTTCTGAGGATTAGGGGAGGATATTTTTGGGGTGCCATCTCAAAATTTTGCCTGCCACATTGGAAAAGCAAATCATTTACTAATTTTTAAAAAATCTAAAATTCTGTAACACAGAACTTAACTGCAATATCAAAGACTTTATAAAGTTCACTTTAAAGCCTCATTTCTTGAAAGAGATTTAAAAAGCCAAGAAACTTTAAATGACTTCATGAAATTAAAATCAAGTATATTCATTTGATTTGTTAAAATTAAAGTCTATACTATTTCTTCCACTTTTTAAAGATTAGGAGGGCATATAACAGTGAGAAAGAAATAAAACTGTTCTGTTACAAGTAAATTCAGTAGAAATTAAGATTTCCAGGTCTATATTATTATAGAGCACTATTTTATGCCTGGTAAGTAATATTCATCTCTCAAATATATTTTAAAAACCAAAGTTCAGAATAATACATTTTAGTGAGAATAGACTTATGGTGGAGAAAAGTGGTAAGAAGTACTATGAGGGACACATTTCTTTATACAAACTGATTATCTTGTGAATATACTGGATTGAAAAAATATAATGAGAAAAATCAAGCCACCCATGCTTAAACTTAAAACTTTCTATGTATTTTTTATATTATGAGCTCAACTCTAAGGCAGGAAATAATTATTTTTGAGTAACATTACTTCTAAAGATTTATTTTTACATCTATATGAAGATTACACTACTAATGCTCTCAGGTCATTTGAGAAATCTCTGTTGAATATCATTCTTTTGTTTTTCTTAGCACTACTTGTAAGGCAGACATATAAATTTCAGGTTTATATTCTCAAAGCGCTTTTATGAAATGGCTCAAAAATAATATTTTATGTGGATTTTTTCTCTTTTAAGGTACAAGATATCAGCAGGTTTGTATTATTAAATATACTTAAATAATTGAAAATCCTTGGGTATAATCTTCATTATAGTATTGAAATCTGAGGCTCTATCACTTTGCTAAATACTGTTTTAAGAAAGAAATAATTTGCCTCATAAAATCTGTATGACATAAACACATGCTATATATAAACTTTATCAATTAGTTTTTATTGAGGTAAAATATAAATAACATGAAGATTATCATTTTAACGATTTTTAAATTACAATTCAGTGGCATTAAGTGCATCAGAGTGTAACATAACCATCATCAGTATTTCCAAAATGATTTTTTATCACCAGAAACAGAAACTCTGGAAGCATTAAGCAGTAACATTCTATATTCCTTCCCCCCAGCTCCTGGTAACTTCTGTCCTACTTTCTGTTTCTACGAATTTGCCTATTCTAGATACTTCATATGTAAGTGAAATCATACAATATTTGTTCTTTTACGTCTTATTTATTTCACTTAGCATAATGTTTTCAAGGTTCAACTATGTTGTATAAGTGTATCAGCATGTCATTCCTTGCTGTAGTTGAATAATATTTCATTGTACATATATACCACAGTGATTTACACATTCATCTGTTGATGGACATTTGATTGTTTCCACCTTTTGGCTATTGTGAACAATGCTGCTATGAACATTGATGTACAAGCATCAGGATGAGTCTCTGTTTTCAGTTCCTTTGGGTATATGTGTTCCTAGGAGTGGAACTGATGGATCATGAAGTAATTCCACATTTAACTCTTTTGAGGAACTGCCAAACTGTTTTCCACAGCACCTACAACATTTTACATTCCCACTAACAATGCACAAGAGTTCCAGTTTCTCCACATCCTTGACAATGTTTGTTATTTTCCCTTATTTTATTTTATTTTTTTGTGTGAGGAAGATTAGCCCTGAGCTAACATCTGTCACCAATCCTCCTCTTTTTGCTGAGGAAGACTGGCCCTGAGCTAACATCCGTGCCCATCTTCCTCCACTTTATATGCGATGCCACCACAGCATGGCTTGATAAGTGGTGCATTGGTGCGTACCCGGGATCCGAACCCTGGGCCACGGCAGCGGAGTGCATGCACTTAACCGCTACGCCACCGGGCTGGCCCCTTCCTTTATTTTTTCAATAATAGCCATTGCAGTGGTGGTGAAGTATTATCTCATTGTGATTTTGATTTTTATTTCCCTAATGACTAATTATGTTGAGCATCTTTTCATGTTCCTATTGGCACTTTTTATTTCTTCTTTGGAGAAATGTTTTTTCAAACCTTTTTCCCATTTTCCAATTAGGCTGTTTGTTTTATTTTTGTTGCTGTTGTTGTTTAGTTTTAGGAGTTCTTTATGTATTCTGATAATTAATCCTTCATCAGATATATGATTTGTGAATATTTCCTCTCATTCTGTGGGTTGCCTTTTCACTTGATAATGTCCTTTAATGCACAAAAGTTTTTAATTTTGATGAAGTCCAATTTATCTATTTTCTCATTTCTTACATGCTGTTGGTGTCACAACCAAACAATCATCGCCAAATCCAATGTCATGAAGATTATCCCCTATGTTTTCTCCTACGGGTTTTATGGTTTTAGTTCTTTGATAAACTTTGAGTTAATTTTTATATGATGTAAGGTAAACATCTAACTCCATTATTTTTCATGTGGACCTCTACTTTACCCAGCACCATTTGCTGAAGAGAGTTTACTGGAGTTGTGCTGGAAATCTGATTCTCCCACTCCTCAGGGATTGCAGATTTCTGCTTGTTTAGGATTGGTATTGTCCACTTGTGACTTTTCCAAACTATTTTTAAAAAGTGTGTTTTCTTTTTTGTGTGAGGTGCTAAAATTCTTGTTTCATTATCTCTGTTGTCAGCTAGTACCCTGACAAATATTTTCTTAAATGTCTGACTCCAGAAAGGCAAACAAAAGAAATGCACTGGCCTTTAAATCTCCCAATGGATGCCAATGGGAAAAGCTGCTGTGGCATAGAGGGCACCAGCCAGCTGCTCCAGGAACTTAAACCACTCCCCCTACAGCCTTAGGTGGGGCTGAGAAATGGGAATCAATGACATGTTTATGCACACTACTCTCATACCTAAGAATAACAATCTTTCTCTTCATCCAGCACACCCCAGTTGTTATAAGCATTCAATCAGTCTTCAGAGTCTAAAACAGTTTGTTCTAATCTCTCTTCTCATTTCAATGGTTGCTTGGTTGTAGAGACCTACCCTCAAACCTTCCTACTCCACCATTTTGCATGATGTCACTGCTCTTTTAGCAGTGGGTTTATAAACACAATTTCTGCAATTTTCCAAGTTAATGGTAGGCAAATGCTTTACTCACACAGTTTTCAATTAAATACAAAAAACATAATTTTTTTAGGGTCAGCATGGCCAAAAATTTCTTCATGACATATATTTATTTCTACCTACACATTGATAAAAGTATTACTGAAATCTTGCACTAAAAAAACAATCTCCTTCTGGCTTTTTAAATCTGTAAGATGGAATTTATTGTGAAAAATGCAGTGTGATTATCATAGCACCAAAAGATATCGTTGTATGGTTATTATAACTGAATTGGAAACACTTTCCCTACTCCTGACATGGCTTCTATTCAGACATGTTAAACTGGGAACTTCTGGATTTACTAAAACCAAGAGTGGTATATGATAAATCAAAAGTAATTTAATATCCTTGAGGATCAATAAGATATATTTTAATAAAAATATTAATGCTTACAGGGAACATGTTACCTACTAATTGTTTGCATAATACTATAAATTTGGCCAGTACAAAGGTAGACAAAATATAGCAGCTGAGAGAGGTCAATGAGAACTAGAGATGATCATTGTTCTCTGTTGCTTTTGCTGAGCCTGATGTGGTTACCATGAGAAAGGAAGTTCTTCAGGATAGAGGAGATATACATGCAATGATTCACCATGCTACCATATGCTCTTCATCCCTCTGGTTGAGCACAGGCAGAGGAAGTTTGCATTTACATAGGGATGGAATGCAATTCTCTTCAACTCTAGCTGAGCCTCCTGCTTAGTGCCATAACCTAGTAAGAAGAGCACTGGCTCTCATTAGCAATACCTGTGTTTTGATTAACTATAGTGTTGATAAAATATTAATGAAAGTAACTCAACAAGAATTATATTCTAATTTGGAGAAAGTAATACAACACGTTGCATTCTGAGATCGGTTCATCAAACCAGGGAAGAAACAAAGACTAGAGCCAAGTAAAATTCCTAGGCAAATCTACAAAATATTATATTAAATGCTAAAAAATGTAGATAAAATAAGGAAGCACAGATTATACGGTGATTTGGACTTTTGAGAACTCAAATCCCACACTTACCTGTGTATTTTTAAAAAGTCCATTGTAAATGGAGAGAGAATAAGCAGCAAATACTGATGAATAAAAAGTTCACATTCAGATATACCTCTGGTTTCTTATGAGTAAGATGACTACATTATTTATCATCCATACTGGGATACTTTTGATAGTAAAAAAGAGAACTAACAATTTAAATTGCATAATACCCAAACATTGATTTATTGACAAACACATTGGTTTCATTATATTATAGGATGTACAAATTAGTTATTTTCAAGAAAAAGTTTCAAGAATAAATTTGTCTGAAAGATAAAAATAAAATATGTCCATATACCTTAAACACATATGCACACATACAAACACGCACACACACACAGTTCCGTATATTGCTTTGTTTAACATTACAATTTTGAGTAAGTAGAATAATTATTTTTGGTACATGTTTGTTTACTTTAATCAGCTTCTTAGCTATATTGTGTCTAATGTCATAGGGCTGGTATTTTTCTAAAGAAATATATTTTTTTAACATGGCCTTATTATTCTTAATTGTTTTCATATAATTATCAGCAATATTCTTCAAAGATGTATTTTAGGATAAATAAGTTTAAAATGGTTGATACTTTCAACTTATCTACTCTACAAATCCTAACATTTTTAATAAAGTATCACTTTATAGATGATGAGGTATCTTGTAAGCTCAAAACAACCTGTTAAATAGAGATATTCTCAAATTAATTGTCTGTATTCTGCCCAATTTCAAGAAACTGTATTTTGCCTCCATTTAGAGTGCTTTTCCTCGAAAAAATTTTACAAGACAAAACTTATCAGATAAGTTGACTAATTGTACATGATACAATTAATATTTCCATATATTTAGATGCTAGATCATCATAGACATTCTTAATTGCTCCTTCTTTCCAGTAAAAAATAAAATGCATCCATCATTAAAAAAAATCACAAAAAAATTCTTCCTATTCTTGAGGAAGTCAAGTCATAAGGCCAAAATTTCAATATTAAAACTTGTACACCAAGGAGAAAAATCTAGATGACCTTGTGTTTAGCAATGATTTTTAGATATGACATCAAAGGCACAATCCATGAAAGAAATAATTGATAAGCTGGATTTCATTAAAATTAAATTTTCTGTTCTGTAAAAGACACTGGCAAGAGAACAAAAGACAAGCCACACAGGCTGGGAGAAAATATTTGCAAAAGACACGTCTGATAAAGGACTTTTATCCAAAATATGCAAAGAACAGTTAAAACTTAACAATAAGAGAACAAACAACCCGATTGAAAAATAGGCCAAAGGCCTTAACAGACACTTCACCAAAGAAGATATACATGACAAATAACCATATGAAAAGATGCTTTGCATCATATGTTAGCAGGGAAATGCAAATTAAAACAATAAGACACCACTACACACCTATTAAAATGGCCAAAATTCAGAATATTGATAATACCAAATGCTTGGAAGGATGCAGAACAATCACTCATTGGCGATGGGAATGTAAAATGGTACAACTACTTTGGAAGACAGTTTGGCAGTTTCTTACAAAACTGAACATACTCTTAGCATACGATCCAGCAATCACTCTCCTTGATATTTACCCAAATGAATTGAAAACTTATGTCCACACAAAAACCTGCACGTGGATGTTTATAGCAGCTTTATTCATCATTGCCAAAATTTGGAAGAAACCAAGATATCCTTCAATAGGTGACTGGACAAATAAATTGTGTTGCATCAAGACAATGGAATATTATCCAGCAATAAAAAGAAAGGAGCTATCAAGCCATGAAAAAAACATAGAGGAAGCTTAAATGCATATTACTATGTGAAAGAAGCCAATCTGAAAAGTCTATATACTATGTGCTTCCAACTACAAGATACTCTAGAAAAGGAAAAACTGTGGAGATAGTAAAAATATCCATGGTTGCCAGGGTTTACGAGTGAGAGAGGGACGAATAGGCGGAGCAGAGGATTTTTAGGGCAGTGGAATCATTCTATATGATACTATAATGGTGGATACATGTTATTATACATTTGTCCAAACTTATAGAATATAAAACACCAAGAATGAACTATAATGTAAACTATGGACTTTGGATGATAATGATATGTCAATGTAGGTTCATTAATTTTGACAAATGTACCACTCTGGTGCACAATGTTGATAATGGGGGAGGCTATGGATGCAAAGGGCAGGTGTACGGAATGTCTTTGTACCTTCCTCTCAATTTTGCTATGAACCTAAAACTGCTCTAAAAAATAGTCTTTTTAAAACAAACAAAGAAAAGTTGATAGCATTGAAAGCATATTGTACGGATGTGGAGCTGAGCAACATTTTTGAGAAACCCAGAGCAGCCAATCTTGGCTGTACATAAGACTCAAGTCTCTAGGACTCGCCTCTCTGGAGGGAAAAGTGCCTGCCCTCCAGTTGCCACAGGGGCTTTCCTCTTCTGAACTGACAGGTGCAGCTTCCTTGCATTTTCCTGCTCTTCTGAACTTTCCATGTTCTGATTGGCTGGCTTCTGATCTGATCTCTTCTCAGTTGGCTGGCTTCTGATCTGATCTCTTCTCAATTGGCTAAACACTGGTGGGAAGGGCTGGAAAGAGCCCTTCGGACATTCTTGTAGGAAATGTGGGTGGAGGGTTTTACTGCAAAATAAGAATGAGCTAACAAACAATAAAACAAATAGTTGCAGATTTAAATACACTCCTGAAATATATGCAAATCCCTGGCAGGAGCAATAATTGCCCATTACTGGGTAGATGGACTAATGTGATCAACTTGTCAATAAAACACTGATTGTTCTGATGTATGTTATCCGGGGCCTGCAGCTCCTTTGGCATATAGTCTCTCATCTCGCTAAGCATTCTTTGTATCTCCCCAGTCAGACCATGCTGACGTGTGACCCTACTATTGGTCTTGTTGCCAGGATGGAAGAGGGGGAAAATCCTGAGGAAGTCAGCTTTGTGAGCTACTTTCCTCAATTATGTATTCTGCAGAGTCTTCAAGCTAGGGGTGGATATTTTCTAACAAGGCCACATTAGCTAACTCTATAGACTCAAAGTTTTTTTTTTTTTTTCCTACAAGTTTGACTTTTTAATTTTTTTATTTGTTTTTATTTTTTAATTTTTTTAATTTTTAATTTTTTTTATTGCAGTAACATTGGTTTATAACATTGTATAAATTTCAGGTGTACATCATTATACTTCTATTTCTGCATAGATTACATCATGTTCACCACTCAAATACTAATTACAACCCATCACCACACACAAGTGCCAAATTATCTCTTTCACCCTCCTCCCTCCCCCTGTCCTCTCTGGTAACCACCAATCCAATCTCTGTCTCTATGTGTTTGTTTATTGTTGTTATTATCTACTACTTAATGAAGGAAATCATACGGTATTTGACCTTCTCCCTCTGACTTATTTCACTTTGCATAATACCCTCAATGTCCATCCATGTTGTCACAAATGACTGGATTTCATCGTTTCTTATGGCTGAATAGTATTCCATTGTGTGACTCTTTCCCGTTTCTTGCAGGTATACATTCTACTAATTACACTACTACAGTGTGGCCGATATCACTAATATCCCTCCTAGTGATGAAGTATTAGAGTATAGATTGAAGGAGTCCTTATTGCCAACTACCCAGAGAATGATAAAACTTTAGAATCCCATCATTAAAATTTATCGTCTGGTCGTCTCCTGGTATTAACTCTTAGGTCAGGGTCTCTAAAAGCAGATCTTTCCACGGGAATTCTTGTGTGAGTGATTTGTGCTCGGTAGAGCACTGCACAAGAGTGAGGAAAGCATGACAGAACAGTGGAGCAAACTAAGCGGAACGTGAATTCAGATGACTTTAATGAATAATATTCATGAAAATACAGGCAGTTGTTCCAAAAAGATCAGTGATGCATTATCAAAGCTACCTGGTGGTATCTTTTGTTTCCTCCTCCTTAATACTGATCAAAGCATGTGCTATCTTCCTTCTTTGAACTCGCACATTTGTCACATACCATTTAAATTATTTATGGATTGCCTTAATATTCCATCTGGTAAGTAGTCTAGACCACTGGTTCAAGCTGTTTTATTATTCATTTGTCTGGGTTTTATTTGCCTAAATAAATAGTAAATTCTTTAAGGTCTGTGGGTTTGGCAAATGTTTCTTTGTATATACTGCAATGAATAATCCAATGTGTTCATAGATGTGTTGTGTGTTAATGTTTACAGTATAATTTTAAAGAACATTTTAGATTTTAAAGAATATTTGATTTTGAACAACTTCAACTACATCCATTCCTGTTCTTGCTTTTTTTAAAATTTTAAAATTTCAAAATGTCTATTAAAATTATACTCATGAAATATTTATGGGTAAAATGAAATAATACATGAAATTTATTTTAAAACAAATCAAGAGGGAAGTAAATACATATATATAATAGATAAAACAATATTGTCATTGAAGGGGAACTCATTTCACCATTCTCTCAAATTTTGTATATATTTCAAATTTTCCAAAATAGAAAGTAAAAAAAATATGATAATCATGCTAGACAGAAACTACCTGTTTAGCAATATTTCTGACGTTTTCCAAAGTAATGTGTTTTTATCTTTTTATTATGTTACACTGGAAGAAAGAGTTTCAAAATTTACTCTTAAGATTAGAAGTCACTTTTTGGCTTCCTTGAATAGTTTTTATATTTAATGAATATTGATTTGTGTCGACGTTCTTTACGAGTTTATTTCTCTTATTTTTCAGCTAAGTTCAAATTATGATATAATTGCATGGCATTAGATATTAAGAAAAACAATGTATCTATCTGGTACTAAGGAAGACTATTATGTGTTCTTGGGTACAGCAAATTAAGAACATTAGCCAAATATTTATATTGAAGTAGATATTAAAACAATAAAAATAGGCAAACCAAAATTGTTCTTTTATTTTTTTCTTTTATTTATCCCCTCACTAAATCAAAAGTTTAAAGAATGCATGCCTTTAAGGAATTTTGAAAGCCATGTGTATGGATAATTTCCCTTTGTTTTGACTAAATGCTTAATGAAAGTATGACTTGTGTAATTAGGATATGCTAAATATATAGTTCTTTTCTCGTTCAATAAGCTTCACAAACATTTCCTAACTTATTTGATATAGGTTCTTATAAGTTTTTATGTTATCTTTTCCAAAGTTTATTATGTATCAGAGAATGACTCAAGTCACTGTATTTTTGATAGTACAATTCATCCACATGTTGACATTAATTTTTAATTACAATTATGAGTCTTTACAAGTGAAAGAGATGTCCCTCCCACTTTTGTTTTATTCCCTGAATCAGTTTATCTTCTAACTGACATTCACAAATTATATGGCTATTTTTATGGTTATTCTAAATCTAAACCAAATTCTAGAATCAAAAATAATGTTTCTAAACTCTTTCTGTAATAGAGAAAAAGACTTCTTTTTATTTATTTATTTATTTATTTATTTATTTATTTATTTTTGTGAGGAAGATCAGCCCTGAGCTAACATCTGTGCTAATCCTCCGCTTTTTGCTGAGGAAGACTGGCCCTGAGCTAACATCTATTGCTAATCCTCCTCCTTTTTTTTCCCTTTTTCCCCCCAAAGCCCCAGTAGATAGTTGTATGTCATAGTTGCACATCCTTCTAGTTGCTGTATGTGGGACACGGCCTCAGCATGGCCACACAAGCGGTGTGTCGGTGCACGCCCGGATCCGAACCCAGGCCGCCGGTAGTGGAGCACACACTTAACCGCTAAGCCACGGGGCCGGCCCCCGAGAAAAGCCTTCTAAGAATAAAATCAAAGGCAGAAATCATAAAGGAAGAGATAGCTTTGAGCACATGAATATTGTCTGCCAATTTTCAGAAAGCACAAAGTTTAAAGTTATATAAATCTTGTGAAAAATAAGCAATTATGAGCTTATATTCACTTTTAATGCCTTACGCATCTACTATATTGTGAACTCAGTGTCAGGCAACATCTCTATAATACTCTATCAGGAGACAATGCTTTTTGGTTTTTCTGAAAGTGTTGAATCAGCTCATATTCTGGACTATCTTTGCAAGGACATTTGTATAGCAAATGGCCTTGGGAGATACAGATAATGTTATCCTAGAGGACAGAGGACAGATTTGTTTCCAGGCCTGGATGATAAAGAGAATGTCTTCCTCCAGGCTAAGGTGGCCCAGGCTTACCAGCATACTTCTTAAAAGATTGAGAGTTTCCTAATCTCAAGGCTTCTCAGCTGTGACACAAATCCATTGAGGGTGCAGAACTCATCTGGGCTAAGCCCTTGTTGGACTTGTGGGTCAGAGGAACCAATGCAAACATGAAGCTCATGCTTCTTGCTGTACTGTGAACAGTAACGTCTTTTGTCTCAGACCTAAGAGTCTCATGTCTTCTCATAGCATCTATGAAACTGTCAGGCTAACTTGTTAGCTTGCAAATGAGGCAAAATATCAGCCCTTGCACAGTTCTTGATACACCAAGCCTTGGCCGGGTGCCTTGAATATGATACATACTAGAGATGAATAGACAAAATGTTTGAGTCAAAGGGTAACAATTGAGGCCTAAGAATGCTGTATTTCTCTCAGTTTGTATCCTTAGTAACAAACATAGTATCTGAACATACTAGGAGTTAAAACCAAAAAACAAAGCAAATCAACAGCAACAACAAATGTGTTGAATGAGCCAATAACTGGAATCCAGGTATTTTGTATCTATTTCAGTTGTTTTTCTACTGCTCAATAAATGCTAGTTAGATTTAATAAAATAGAATTCAATTATTTTAGTAAATTTAATACTTAGGAAAAATCTATCACCATTTCTTTGAACATGTTAATTCAAATTGCATGTTGATGATGGGTTCTTTTGTTCATTTTGTATGCAAAGAACAGCATAACTGGAACATTTTATGATTTGAAAAACAGTACAAGAATAGTTGTCTAAAATATTTCACTGCATATAAAATGAACTAAATACTAATCCTCTTATGTTTTAAATATAATCATATCAAAAATTAAATAAATCATTTTGTATTTTTAACTCATGTTATACACAGAAGTGTCTGTCTTTTCACACAGTAGCAAAGTGAATAAACTGTTAAAGATGTGCTTTTTGCCATTTGGTCTTTTTGTACTTTTTCAATGAAATGAAATTGAATGGGAATTATGTTCTTATATGTGATTCAAAGCGGAATTGAACTCTGCAAATAAATACATCTGAGAAACAAGTAGGCACATCAGACTAGACACATGAAGAAAACAGTGTGAAATGGAAACAATGTGATTTCATAAAAGTTAGTGAAATAGTAAAACAGTAAGAATCTTACATTGACTCATGAACACTTACAAGGAATGGTGAAAATACTGATGAGAATTACAAAGGAGGTTACTGAAGAGAGAAATGAGGCCTGCTCGGAAAAATGAGTTTTTTTCTTGCAAATGAATTGGGTTATACAACGAGTTTGTCATTCATATATTAGGACACTGGTGAAAGAGTTGTTTCTTTGCTACCACCAAAGGGCCCCAGATAGCAATCCTTATGACAAAAATAGATAAAGAGAAAGGAGAGGAGAAAAAGGAGGAGGGAGAGGAGAATAAGCAAGAGGTCTCTTGTCAGAACTCTGCCAAACGACTTGGGAATGTAAAGTAGCCCTGGGAATCTTACAGCAAATCAGAAAGTGCAGCTTCTTTTCCAAAGCAGAGCCTGAAACTGTTTGGGGGGAACAGTTGCAAATGATGTAAATGAGTGGGGAGTAAATAATAGTATAATAAATATTTCTAAAATATCATCAACCGATGAAGTCTAGAAAAACAAAAGATGCGAGGCCTCTGCCGGGAACGAGGTCCAGTAAGAGCCTGTTGCTCCATGTTGTTATGGCTGGTTTCTGCTGGAGGGTAAATGCAGCCCAGGGAGCTAGGATCTACCTGCCTAGAAACTTGTTTTCCAAACACAGGTAGTGTGAAGAAGGCCAAGCAAAACGTAAGGGACATAACAGTTATCATCAATACGATTGTGTCTTTGTAAAGGTGTAAATCTTTTAATAAATAAGTAATATATGTTAAATATAAATTAATATAGATAAATAATATTATAGAAATGTTTCCAGTAATTCCATTATGCAGAGATAACTGTATTAAACTTGAAAGTCCCCTTTCTCCCTCTCCAACAATTTAATTCCGATTATATTCCAGGCACTAGGTTGATCACTGAAGGTAAAATGATGAACATGGCAGTTTCACGTGCCATTAAGAAGCACGTATTCTACTAGGGAGAGACATAGAATTAGGTATAGGAGCAAATTTTTAAAAACCTGTAAGATTATAATCTGTTATGAAAGACACAAGTTGAAGATGGGTTAGGGATTATTAGTGGTGCTAAGTAGAAATGTACTTTAAATGGGAGGGTATGGGAAGATTTCTCTGAGGTGGTGACCTCTAAACTGAGTCCTGAGGATTGAAAAATATCCAGCTGTGTGAGGAACCATCAGGCAGAGTGAACGCATGGGTGACTATAGAAAATAAAAGAGAGAGTGGCACCAGATTCAATTGGAAAGGTAGAAAGGACACGAAATATCGCAGTGTTTGGTAGACCATTCATGAGTGATTGATTATTTATTTATTTAACAAATGCTTATTGAGTACCTATCATGTGCCAGGAACTATTCTAGACACTGGGGAGTATCCTCTATGGAGTTTACGTTTTATGTGAGAAAATGTAGATAAGAAATAAAATAAATAAGAAAAATATTTAGCGTATTAATAGATCTTAAATGCTTTGGAGAGAAATAAAACAGTGGAGATCAATAGGGAATAGCTCCTTGGGGAATGGTTTGCAAATATTATTGTGGTGGTCAAGGGAGACGTTACAGGGAAGTTAAGAATCAAGGCTTGGGCAGGTTTAGGGGGAATGTCCAGGTGTTACATTTCAGACATGTTAAATTGAAATGATTCTTAGATACCAAGTGAAAATTCTGTGTAGTTAGTCAGCCATGGTAATAATTTTATGTTTTGGGAAATCTGAAGATCTGTTTGGTGTTTTAAAAGGAATAGCCTGGTAGATGTGTGGAGAATGGACAGGCATGGAAGTTTTGAAGAAGGGAGACCATTGCTGCTGTATGCGATTAAAGACGTTGCCTTGGACGACGGTGACAATGGAGATGGAGAGAAAAGAACAGATTTTAAGTGTATTTTAGAAGAAGAAACTACTGAACATGTAATGGATTAGATGTAGGGCATGAGAAATAGAAATACTGAAGGATGACTTGTAGGTTTTTGGCTGGAAGAAAGAAGTGTTTATCCAGGCCATGACCGAAATATGAAATGGAAAAGCACAGCAAAGGAGTAGGCTTTGTTTTGGGTGTCATGTGGGAGGGAGCTAAAATCATGAGTTTTTCTTTCACGCTTATAGAGTGACACATAAAAAAGTGAGCTGATCAGTCAACATTACTGAAAACAACAATTTTTAAGCTGGTGTCTTTTGTCAGACACTATTATAGTCCCTAAAGACACAGGGAAATAAGATAGAGAAGTTACTTAATATCGCTATGCCTCATTTTTCTCTTCTGTAAAACTAGGTTAAAAATGATGTCTACTTCATGGAGTTGCTGTGATGATTATAAAAATAAATATACACATTTTCCATGGTAATTGTGTTTCTTAAAAAGTGCAGGATAAAAACAAGAGTGTGTGGGAGATCAAGATTTGCCCACCCTGAAATCTATCTCTTTACCTTGGTTGTTTTCTCTAGGGACATTTGACCTCCCCCACTAACTGCCTAAAGAATTTGACATGGCGGCTCCTTCCTGGAACAGATCTATCATGATGGCTGTAAAGATAATGTAGGATAAATGTTACAATAGGAAAGGCACCAACAAGCCCATCTTATTGGAAGTTCTGTCTCTCTGGCCACATTCTCTGGATGGCCCTGCGAGGAGTTACCAGACAATCATTTACTTTTATAAGAGAAATCTCCATTTGTAAAGGTATCTCCCTCTCTGTTTTGGGAAGAGGGGGGGATGGCCTCATTTCTAGAGGCTTATCAATGTGGAAGGTGAGGCCTTAAATCTGCATAATAACCTTACTCTTGTTTACTGTGCTTTAGTGGTAATCTCCTGTAACTGACTCCCCCCACCCCCAACATCCTCCTTTGTCGTTGGCTGAACATGGTATTTAAGATGAGAATTTCTGCTATTGTGTTGAGAAACGCAGTGTCCCTGCTTTCTCCCATGTATACATGTTATTAAACTTAGTATTATTTGCTCCTGCTAACCTGTCTTGTTAATTATTTGGCCAGCCAGAAGAACCTCAAGGAAAAGGGTAGAGGGAGATTCCCCCCTTCCCCCGACAAGTGCAAAGTAGAGATGGAACAAAACATTTGCTTCAAATTTAAATTTGATAATATCATAATTTTATGCAAACATTTAAACACAATTTTTCCTGCAAAATAAAATATTCCAGGGGTAGATGGTTGGATGAGAAGAAACTAGGGTCCTATAAACATAGTTTTGAAAGTTAAAGTCTAAATCTATGATTTGTTACCTGGCAAGTAGTGCTTAATCAGCTTGGCTCAAACATTCTGTTTCCTATCTTAAATTTAATTTCCCGAAGTAAGTGCATTAAATCTTCCATACTGAGATATTAGAAAATAAAGGTAATCTACACTCCCAAGGAGAATCAAATTAATTTAGCTGCCAAAATTCAGTAATGTTATTCCAGTGCTGTCAGATTCTATTTTGAAATCTGTCAAATTTTCATGTATCAGTGATCAAAAGAGACCCCCCAGTTTCACTTCTCTGTTAAATGCAGGTAAATTAACTATTTGTCTTTAAAATACCTTTTTCTTGTCTTCTAGCTTTCATGGTTTATTGTTGTTGTTGTTTTCCCAGTGAACAATTTACCATTTTAAAGATGCTTCCTGCCACCAATGCTGAAAGCAAAATTTATGGCTTCAACTATTTTTATTTTTCTGTAATGTGTTTATGTATTTTCATCTAAAAAAAAGGAACTTTCTGGTTATTGCCTATCACTGAAAAGCAGTATATTGATTTAACAATGGTATTAATCTACCGAGGATCATTCTTCTTGGTGACACTATTGATTGAATTGATAGGGTGGCTATAATGACTCACCATCTGTTTGTTGAATGGGCTGGAGATTTCTTTTTTTTTTCTAGGAAGATTGGCCCTAAAATAGCATCTGTTGCCAATTCTCCTCTTTTTCTTTCTTTCTCTCCAAAGTTCCAGTACATAGTTGTATATCCTAGTTATAGGTCTTTCTAGTTCTTCTATATAGTTAGGACACTGTCCCAGCGTGCCTAGATGAGTGGTGAGCAGGTCTGCCCCAGGATCTGAACTGGCAAACACCAGGCCACCAAAATGGAATGTGGGAACTTCACTGCTATGCCACCGGGTCAGCCCCTGGAGATTTCTTTTTTGACTCTCAAGGGTGCATTTTGGAAACATGATTTCCTTTATATTTTTCTTGATCAATTGCACAATATTTTTTCCCTGGCGTCCTCTTCATCATCCACATTGTAGCTTTAATGGTACCTTCTTCAGAGAGGGTTTTGCTGATCACTCTGTCAAATTAACTCTCTTCCTTCGGTGCTCTATCCATTTACCGTGTTTATTCTCTCAACAGCACTCATAAATTATCTTTTCTTTTACTTACTTTTTATTTTCTTATCTACTCCATTTGATTATGAGTTCTACAATATCAGAGACCATATCTGTTTTATTCACTTACCTCAAAAGTTTATACTCACTGCCCAGTAAATCTTTCAGCTAGCTCTCTGACTCCTGTCATTGTGATGTGTGTGACCGTGTTCCACAGGCTTCTACCAGCTTCACAAAGTGCCTTATCTGGGACCCTTATCCACCACCTTCCTTCTTATCATGGATTTCCGCTGAAGCCCCCGTGAGGGATGTCCCCGGTAAACCCCGTTAGTCCTCATGCATATGTAACCTCAAATTGTGGAGAAGTTAAAGCTTGTGAGATTCTGAATCAATGGGAAATGAGAGCCGAGGGAGAAATGCTTCTCTCTTTAATCTTCCGTGTGGAAAGTTTGGAAATGAATCTCATAAAGCTCCTCAGAAGTGTTAATACACTGAGCATCAGTTGCTGCAATCAGCGGCCAATTCAATAATGCATCCTTATATTAACCTTCCTCCTCCTTTGTTTCACTTCCCCTGTCCCTCACTCCTGCTCCCTGGGATTGCATTCCCAAATAAATTAACCTTATGAAAGCAATTGCTTCAGGCTTTGCTTTTCAGGCCACCCTAAGGCAGGCTATTTCAATTCAAATTAATTAAAATGAAATACAATTTAAAAATTATCAGTCCTGATAGCTGCATTTCTAACTCTCAATAGCCCCACTTTGCTAGTCAATACCATATTGAAAAGTGTAAATACAGAACATTTCCAATAGAGCAGAGAAAACACTAACTAGTCCACGGACTAGTCCACTATGGAGCCTCAGAAGACAAGTGAAAACAATCTCGGTAGGAATTAATCCACCTTTATTATCTAGAGAGAATCAATACACCTGATCTGTTTTATGTACGTGACAGAATTTTATTCATTGATTCATTTGTCTTAGGTCATATACTTTAATTTCCAGGATTTACCAATGTCCACGATTTATCAAATGACCATGCCAATTGTGAGATTTCTTGGAAGATGTGAATAATTTGTAAAAGCGACAATAGCCCACGAAAAAGTGACTGCAGTTTATTTCTTTTAATTAAAAGCAAAGGTACTTGCTAAAAATATAGAAGAGATATACCACTCCTGTATTAAACAAATATTTTGCTATCTGTGCATCAAATGGGATTTAACAGTCAAGGTTACAGTGTAATTTAAAATAAAATTAAGAGGAAAGTACCATTCAGGTTTACCCAAGTTAATTGGGATGATTAATTAAATTAATTATTGGCACTATGTTGTGTAATCAAGCATTTGTTCTCTCGCAGGTCTAAGTAGACTGCCCTTTGAAATATTTCTTGAAATCATCATTCTGCTGGATAACTCTTGTTGGATAAAGCTGCTTTGGGGTCTCTGAGCAGTAATGGCGTGACGATGTTTCTTCTTGTGTCATCTCTAGCATCACAATTTTAGTTTCTTCTGGTTAATTGTCCAAGCTGGGACTTCATTTCTGTCCTGCTTGTCTGATTTCTTGAAATCCTCATAATGCTTATTTACTTTTCCAAGACAGAAAACGTTTATTAGCTATACTACTGTCCTTTCTTTCCTCTAGAGTCACAAATATCTTCATAGATGGGTTTAAACTTACCTTTTAATAGGTTCTTCAAATTGCAAGGTTTGTTATTCTGGCCTCTGTCAGAACCAAAGGATCCTTTACTAAATAAGAGAAACCACAATACTTAAATATTTGAAGTATGGCTATAACATGACTTCTCTCATCCTACATGGGTCCCTATATTTTGGTAATTATTTCATTATTAATATGAGTATTTATCTGTGTGGACACAATCAAAGGATATTTAGAGACTTAAAGATATGCTTTCACATTTCATAAGCAGGAACTCACATTTATATTATGCCTGTATGATCAATAGTGTTATTTCTGAAAATTTTAACATTATGTATGTAGATTTTCAGTTTTGAAGCCTTGTTGATTATTTCTGGTTATCATCCTTTGCTATATTTATTTTTCTCATTGCCTGTTACACTGTCTTAGAAAATAGTGGGTACTCAGCCACTCTCAGTAAATCCAAGGAGAGCACCTTCTTCATTCAACTAATACAGCACTTGGTTCTCAGCCCACCCAGTCATTCTGGAGCTATTTCTTAAGTCCCTATTTTTACTCAGTGCTGGACTAGCATCTCTCTCTGTTTCTGTTTCTCTCTGTCAGATAGGTAGATAGATAGATAGATAGATAGATAGATAGATAGATAGATAGATAGATAAAGATGGATGGATGTAGATAAATACATGTGGAGAAAGAAAAATATGTATGTGTGTATATATAACATATAGGACATAGAGGTGAATGGAATCGAAGCATGGAGGAAAGGGCAAAGCTTCTAGGAGGAAGTATCTAAGCTGAGAAGGAAGTCTACCTTAAGGCTTTTATTGAAAAAGTAACTTACCTTATATGTGTTATCTTTCAAACTAGGAGTTCCCTGAAGGGAAAATTTGGGTCATAACTCTCTACATCCAAAATTGTTATCCACAGTTTCTAGAATGTGTCCTGTATGGCTTTGTCACTCAAAAAATATTTACGTTTATTTAAAGTAATCTCTGACCTTAATTCCAGGAGACACGCCTTAAAGAATTGTTGCATATTAAGCCTTATATTTTAGTATAGTCTACTTTTGTGAGTTATGTAGCCTGTAATTCACATAAAAATGGTAAATGTGATGCCCAGGGGCTTTCAATGATTTGGTATGAAATAATTGACCCCACTTTCCCATTCCACAACCAAGGAATGGTTAGAACACCCTTTAAAATCATGACCTTTTTGGGTGACGTCAGCATCATGGCAGAGTGAGCGTTTCCGTGAACTCTTCCCCCAACAAGATACAACAAAAGGAACAGTCACAGACCAACAATGGAATCCCAGACAGTGAAAAGCTAGAGCGGAAAGATCCACACTGCCGCACATCTGAGAGCGCAACGTGCTGGGCCCCCGGAGGAAGTGGGGAGAGGTAAGGAGAACTCCTCTCCCTCCCCATCAGATCAGTGATCCCGGTCCCTGTGGCTCCCAGACAGGGGGGAGGGGCGGCCCTCGCCGGGGAAACCGTAGCTCTTCGGACTCTCTCAGCCAGTGGGAAACTCCCGCACAGAGGACTCAGAAGAGCCACAGGGCCACCATCAACATCTGAGCACCCCAGAGAGCAGATAAAGAGGGGCAAACGAGAAGCCTCCCATGTCAGGGACCCAGAGGGCAAAAGAGAGAGCTCCCCCCTCCCCGCAAACCAGACCCTGCAGCTCAACCAACCAGACCAGACCAAGCGATCCGTGGCAGACCTAATCAAATGACCGGACCCGTGGATCGCAGCGGGAAAAAAAACAAAAAACAAAAAACAAAACTGCGGATCTCAGCAGAAAAACCGGGGCAGAGCGCAGGGGGCTTAGACTACACAGCCCTTTACCACCAGACAGTGGCAGCAGGTGGAAATTGCAACCAGAGATTTCCAGGATGAGGAAAAACAAAACCAACACAGGAACCACAATGCAAAAATATATGAAATCACCAGACCAGAAACAAAATGACAAGCACCCAGAAATCAACCCCGAAGACACAGAAATCCATAAACTAAATGACAGAGATTTCAAAATAGCTATCATAAAAACACTCAACGAAATATGAGACAACACAAACAATTCAATGAGATTAGGAGTTTCTTCACAAAAGAGATTGAAATCATAAAGAAAAACCAATCAGTGCTGATGGAGATGAAGAACACAATGGAGGAGATAAAGGAGAATCTGGAATCTTTAAAGAACAGAGCTGACAATATGGAGGAAAGAATTAGCACTTTAGAGGATAGGAATACAGATATACTCCAGATGGAAGAGGAGAGAGAACTAAGACTAAAAAGAAATGAAGAAAGACTCCGAGAAATATCTGACTCTATTAGAAAATGTAACATAAGAATTATAGGTATTCCTGAGGGAGAAGAGAGGGAAAGAGGAACAGAGAGCCTATTCAAGGAAACAATAGCTGAGAATTTCCCAAATCTGGGGAAGGAGCAGGAAATACCAGTAAGCGAAGCCAACAGGACACCTATATATATTAACAGACAAAGGCCTTCACCACGACACCTAGTGGTAAGGCTAGCCAGGGTAAATGACAAAGAAACAATATTAAGGGCTAGACAAAAACAAAAAATAACGTACAAAGGAACTCCCATCAGGCTCTCAGCGGATTTCTCAACAGAAACTTTACAGGCTAGAAGAGACTGGAATGATATATTCAAAATACTGAAAGACAAAAACTTTCAGCCAAGAATACTCTATCCAGCAAAAATATCGTTCAAATATGATGGAGAAATAGTAACTCTCCCAGATAAACAAAAGCTAAGGGAGTTCATGGCCACAAGACCCCCACTACAAGAAATACTCAAGAAGGCCCTCAGGCCTGAAAAAAAGAAGAGAAAGGGAACACAAAGCTTGGAGCAAGGAGAAAAGTAGGTAGACAAACTCAGAAAAATAGTAGATCTTTACCGGAATAGGTTAGCCACCACTTAAATACTAAATTCAAAGATCAAAGGAAGAAACTCACCAAAAATAAATTTAACCTCATCACTGTAAACACACAGCCACAACACAAGATAGAATAAGGTATGACAAGAACAAATTAGAAGGGGAAGAGGAAAGTGATTGAATTGACTTAGTATAAGGAAATAGGAGGCCATCAGAAAATGGACTATCTCATACACAAGATTTTTTGCCCAAACCTCAAGGTAACCACTAAACAAATAATCAAAACAAAACCACATATGATAAACAAAGAGAAAACTAGAAGAGTCATAAGACAGAACAACCAAACTGAATTGGCAGTCCGAAACAAATGGGACAAGAAACAAAGGAAATGCAAAAGAACCAGAAAATAAGTGACAAAACAGCAACATTAAGCCCTCATATATCAATAATTACCCTAAATGTAAATGGATTGAACTCTCCAATCAAAAGATACAGAGTGGCAGGATGGATTAAAAAGCAAGACCCAACAATATGCTGCCTTCAGGAAACACATCTTAGCACTAAAGACAAGCACAGGCTCAGAGTGAAAGGATGGAAGACAATACTCCAAGCTAATGGCAAACAAAAGAAAGCAGGTGTTGCCATAATCATATCAGACAAAGTAGACTTCAAGATAAAACAGGTTAAGAAAGACAAAGGGAAATATATAATGATAAAAGGGACACTCCATCAGGAAGACATATCACTTATAAATATATATGCACCCAACATAGGAGCACCAATGTACATAAAGCAACTATTAACAAACCTAAAAGGAGAAATCAACAACAACACAATAATAGTAGGGGATCTTAACACCCCACTTACAACAATGGATAGATCATCCAGACAAAAAGTCAATAAAGAAATAGTAGACTTAAATGAAAAACTGGACGAGATGGACCTAGTAGACATATACAGAGCACTCCATCCAAAAACAGCTGACTACACATTCTTCTCAAGCGCGCATGGAACATTCTCTAGGATAGACCATATGTTGGGAAACAAAGCAAGCCTCAATAAATTTAAGAAGATTGAAATCATAACAAGCATCTTTTCAGACCATAAGGCTATGAAACTGGAAATGAACCATGAAAAAAAAACTGGGAAAGTGACAAAAATGTGGAGATTAAACAACATGCTACTGAACAACCAATGGATCATTGATGAAATTAAAGGAGAAATCAAAAACTATCTGGAAACAAACGAAAATGATAATATGCCATATCAAACCATATGGGATGCAGCAAAGGCTGTCCTGAGAGGGAAACTCATAGCAATACAAGCCCACCTTAACAAACAAGAAAAAGCCCTAATAGGCAACCTTAAATTACACCTAACAGAACTAGAAAAAGAAGAACAAAGCCCAAAGCCAGCAGAAGGAGAGAAATAATAAAAATCAGAGCAGAAATAAATGAAATTGAGACCAAAAAAACAGTAGAAAGGATTAATGAAACAAAGAGTTGGTTCTTCAAGAAGATAAACAAAATCAACAAACCCTTAGCCAGGCTTACTAACAAAAAAAGAGAAAAGGCTCAAGTAAATAAAATTAGAAATGAAAGAGGAGAAATTACAACAGATACCACGGAAATACAGAGGATTATAAGAGAATACTATGAGAAATTATATGCCAACAAACTGGACAATCTAGAAGAAATGGATAAATTCTTAGACTTATACAACCTCCCAAAATTGAACCAAGAAGAAATGGAGAATCTGAATAGACCAATCACGAGTAAAGAGATTGAAATAGTAATCAAAAACCTCCCAAAAAATAAAAGTCCAGGACCAGATGGCTTCTCCAGTGAATTTTACCAAACATTCAAAGAAGATTTAATACCCATCCTTCTCAAACTATTCCAAAAAATGGAGGAAGATGGAACACTTTCTAAATCATTCTATGAGGCCAACATCACCCTGATACCAAAACCAGACAAAGACAATACAAAGAAAGAAAATTACAGGCCAATATCGCTGATGAACATTGATGCAAAAATCCTCAACAAAATATTGGCAAACCGAATACAACAATACATTAAAAAGATCATACACCATGATCAAGTGGGATTTATACCAGGGACTCAGGGATGGTTCAACATCCGCAAATCAATCAACGTGATACATCACATCAACAAAACAAAGAATAAAAACCACATGATCATCTCAATAGATGCAGAGAAGACATTTGACAAGATACAACATCCGTTTATGATAAAAACTCTCAATAAAATGGGAATAGAAGGAAAGTACCTCAACATAATAAAGGCCATATATGACAAACCCACAGTCAACATCATACTCAATGGGGAAAGACTGAAAGCCATTCCTCTGAGAACAGGAACTGAGGCAGGGCTGCCCATTCTCACCACTCCTGTTCAACATAGTACTGGAGGTTTTGGCCAGAGCAATTAGGCAAGAAAAAGGAATAAAAGGGATTCAAATAGGTAACGAAGAAGTGAAACTCTCACTATTTGCAGATGACATGATTGTATATATTGAAAACGCTAAAGAATCTGTTGGAAAACTATTAGAAACAATCAACAACTACAGCAAAGTTGCAGGGTACAAAATCAATCTACAAAAATCAGTTGCATTTCTATATGCCAATAATGAACTAACAGAAAGAGAGTTCAAAAAGATAATACCATTTACAATTGCATGAAAAAGAATAAAATGCCTAGGAATAAATCTTACCAAGGAGGTGAAGGACCTATACAATGAGAACTACAAGACATTATTGAAAGAAATCCATGATGACATAAAGAAATGGAAAGATATCCCATGCATGTGGATTGGAAGAATAAACACAGTTAAAATGTCTATATTACCTAAAGCAATCTACAGATTCAATGCAATCCCAATCAGAATCCCAATGACATTCTTCACAGAAATAGAAAAAAGAATATTAAAATTTATATGGGGCAACAAAAGACCCCGAATAGCTAAAGAAATCTTAAGAAAAAAGAACGAAGCAGGAGGCGTCACAATCCCCGACTTCAAAACATACTACAAAGCAATAGTAATCAAAACAGTATGGTACTGGTACAGAAACAGACACACAGATCAATGGAACAGAATTGAAAGCCCAGAAATAAAACCACACATATACGGACAGCTAATTTTTGACAAAGGTGCTAAGAACATGCAATGGAGAAAGGAAAGTCTCTTCAATAAATGGTGTCGGGAACACTGGATAGCCACATGCAAAAGAATGAAAGTGGACCATGTGCTATTGCCATTCACAAAAATTAACTCAAAATGGATCAAAGACCTGAAGGTGAGACCTGAAACTATAAAACTCATAGAAGAAAATATAGGCAACACACTATTTGACATTGATTTTAAAGGAATCTTTTCAGATGACATGCCTACCCAGACTAGGGAAACTAAAGAAAAAATAAACAAGTGGGACTTTATCTGATTAAAGAGCTTTTATAAGACAAATGAAACCAGAATCAAGATGAACAGACAACCAACCAGCTGGGAGAGAATATTTGCAAAACATACATCTGACAAGGGGTTGATCTCCATAATATATAAAGAACTCACACAACTGAACAACAAAAAAACAAACAACCCGATCAAAAAATGGGCAGAGGAAATGAACAGACACTTCTCCAAGGAAGATATACAGATGGCCAATAGGCACATGAAAAGATGCTCAACATCGCTAATCATCAGGGAAACGCAAATCAAAACAACACTAAGATACCACCTCACGCTTGTTAGAATGGCTATAACCACCAAGACAAAAAACAACAAATGTTGAAGAGGATGTGGAGAAACAGGAACCCTCATACACAGCTGGTGGGAATGCAAATTGGTGCAGCCTCTATGGAAAACGGTATGGAGATTCCTCAAAGAATTAAAAATAGAGATGCCCTATGATCCAGCCATCCCACTACTGGGAATCTATCCAACGCACCTGAAATCAACAATCCAAAGAGGCTTATGCACCCGTATGTTCATTGCAGCATTATTCACCATAACCAAGAAGTGGAAGCAACCTAAGTGTCCCTCGACTGACGATTGGATTAAGAAAATGTGGTATATATATACAATGGAATACTACTCAGCCATAAAAAAAGACAAAATTGTCCTATTTGCAACAACATGGATGGGCCTGGAGCGTATTATGTTAAGTGAAATAAGCCAGAAAGAGAAAGACAAACACTGTATGATCTCACTCATATGTGGAATATAAACCAACACATGGACAGAGAAAACTGGACTGTGGTTACCAGGGGCAGTTGGGGTGGGGGTGGGCACAAGGGGTGAAGGGAGTCATATATATGGTGGTGGACAAACAAAAATGTACAACCCAAAATTTGACAATGTTAGAAACCATTAAAACATCAATAAAAAAAAAAAAAATCATGACCTTTATTTTCTTTCCTTCCTTCCTTCCTTCCTTCCTTGCTTCCTTCCTTCTTCCTTCTGTCCTTTTCTTTCTTTCTCCTTAAATAATTGCAACTACTATAAGAAGTGTTTCAGGAAATAATACTGCAAGGAATTCTCTGTGCTAAATTAATTTTAGATAAAATGGCTGATATCCAAAAGCTTTTAAGCCTTTAAAAATGCAAACTTCTTTTTTCTTTTTTGATGATCTAGTCACAAGGGAAAATGTTTGTCTCAAGAAAAGTCTGGTTTGAAACTCTTTGAGAAAAAAAAAGTCTGAATAAAAGCATTTCTTTAAAAATAAAATAAACAAAAAAATATACATACACAAATTTCCTTCTCTTGGTAGAAATGTAAGAGTATCAAGTTTAGAAACATATCATTTCTAATTTCAGTGTGTTTATTAACGTCCCCAGTGAAATCAAACCACAAGCATTCTCCCTCGTTGTTCACTGAGTCTGAATAACTGAAAAAGCTTGCCTATTTTTTATTCTCCTAAGACGGGAAAAAAATTATATTTAAAAATAAGTGTTTATCAAGTAGAATCATTATATTAAAAGTTTTATTATATATATTAAAAGTAATCCCATTCAATAAATAATTATTAATATGTAAGAAAGAAAATTAATTTACTGCCTCTCTGTTCAACAACTTTATGAAAAATTTCTGAAATGATAGTCAGTGGCATATAATAAACAAATAATACAGTGTTCAAAATCTAAATGTTTGGTATGAATTTGTACCTATAAAAGTTGAATATGAGTTTCACAACTAAAATAAATGTGTGAAGAGACACAAAAGAAAAATAATTAGTTCACCAAAAATAAATACCAATACCAATAAATACATAAAGCCTACACCATGTACCATGTACAGCAATCAATTTGGGAAAAAAGGATAATTTAAGTGTAAATATAGAGTGGTGCAAATTTATGGAAGAATATTTGGGAAAAACAAACAAACAAACAACTTCATGTCATTGCATTTGACCTCGTCATATCACATGCACATATTCATTTTAAGGAAAATAATCAGAGAAAATCACAGAACTGTTCATTTTAGAATATTCATTATACCAATATTTACAATGGAACGAAAGTAATAAACATTAATTATCCACTTTAGAGAATTGAACTATCTTATTAGGTAAAATATTCCCACACAATAGACTTTTATAAAATGAAAAATATATATTATGACCCTAAAACTGCTCTAAAAACTAAAGTATTTAAAAATTATATTCTTACATTTATAAATCTGTAGAAATTTTCACAGTATATTATTGGATGATTAAAACAAACTACAAACATGTATGCTATGATACCGACATTATGAAATTATAATTAAATAGAGAGATAGAAAAGATTATAGGGATTTTACAACAGAAACATTCTTCTTTTTTGTTTTTAGTGAGGAAGATTGTCTCTGAGCTAATATCTGTGCCAGTCTTCCTATATTTTGTATATGGGACGCTGCCACAACATGGCTTGATGAGCGGTGTGTAGGTCTACGCCCAGAATCCGAAACCGTGAACCATGGGCCACAGAAGCAGAGCACATGAACTTAACCACTACGCCACCAGGCTGGCCTCAACAGTAACATTCTTTATGCAGTGGTGCAAGTGCTTCATTTGAGTTGTCTCATGTGATCATCTCAACAGCTTCATGAGATAGATGCTAAGTTCCTAATCCCACTTGATACCTGAGTAGGCTAAGTCTCATAGGCATTATAATTTTCCAAAGACCATACAATTACTAAATGTCATCTCTAGAAGATTAAATTATGCGTAATTTTAGCATTGTCCTTTTTCCAGTCTATATTACTGCATTTTTCCAGCCTATATTACTGAATTTGACAGTTAGACAAAAATACCATTTTATAAATAAGCACATCTTTTAAAATGCTGGTGTCTGGCATTGTGGCACTTTCACAACACTAGCAACTATCCTCACCTGAAGATTTTCTTTAATACTATGCTAGCTAAATTTTCAAGAATATTATTATAAAATTGGGAGCATGTATTAATAATATTTCTATTGTTAGTAAAGAAATAGTAGTTCAGGATATTTTAATTTAATTAATATTTGGATTATTAAATAATTTATTAATATGATTATTGAGAACTATATCTAACCACAGAAATATATATTTAAATACAAATCATATTTTATACACATCATAAAACTTAAAGTCTCTATTAAGTTAGAACTTTTAATATTTTCCTGTGACAAATAAATTTATGCCTCAGGTATAAATTCCACAGTTTGGGTGAGAGAGTCAAGTACCAGAGTCTAAAATTAAGATAGCAAATTGTAGAGAAGATATTTGGGATAGATGTTTAGAAAGGAAACCAACAAATGAACAGATACAATTTTCAATTTTTTATACTTTTTCTATACTCTTCGTTAACCCTTAACCATTCGGAAGTGATTTTGAACTCTTCATTGCCATAGATGAGTATAACATCATCCAAGAAGAATCACAAATCCAGTGCACTGGAATGGTTTGATAATGCATCAGGGAATGAATTATGAACCTCAAAACTCCTCCCCCTTTTTATTTCAGGGTCTCTTTTCCTCCCTTCCTCTCTTCCTTCCTTTTACTATTCCTTCTATCTGACTATGACTAACCATTTTATTAGCCGCCTTTGTTAATCTAATGTTTCTTAAAATATATTTTTGAAAATTATGTACATATTACACCAATGTTAAATTCTTGCTTTTGATAAGTATCCTAGGATTACATAAGATATTAACATTAGGAAAAGTTAGATGATACAGAAACTCTGTACTAATTTTGCAACTTTTCTATAAGCCCCAAATTATCTTAAAATAAAAATTAAAATGTTATTTAATGTGTATATATTTCTTTTAAAAAACTTTTTATATTAAAATAATCTTAGACACACAAAAGTATATATGTAAGAGTATATACACACACACACATACTCTATATAATATAATCAACATACACATATAAATATAAAATAAATAGAAAACATATCTGTTTCTTCAACTTTCTTACCCCTAGTCATCCTGCAATGCTCAAAAAGCAACTTCAGCTAGCTAGCTAGCTAGCTAGCTATCTGTCTATCAATCTATCTATCTTGGACGTCTAGTGGTTAAGATTCGGCATTCTCACCATCATGGCCCTGATTTATATCCGGTCAGGGAACCACATCATCCATCTGTTTGTTGTCATCCTGTGGTGGTTGTGTGTTGCTCTGATGCTGAAAGCTGTGCCACTGGTATTTCAAATACCAGCAGGGTCACCCATGATGGACAGGTTTTAGCTGACCCTCCAGACTAAGACAGACTAGCAAGAGGGACCTGGCCACCCACTTCCAAAAAATTGCCCATGAAAACCCCATGAATAGCAGCAGAGCATTGTCTAAGACAGCGCTGGAAGGTGAGAGGATGGTGCAAAAAGACGAGGTAGGGTTCCGTTCTGCTGTATACGTGGGCACTAGGCGTCGGAATCGCCTGGAAGGTAGTTTGTAGATAGAAACAACAAATCTATCTACAAACTACCTGTCTACATGTAGCAAGAGAAACTAAAGTTGCTTTTTTGACTGGACAATATATTTTGGAAACCACTACAGACACGTGTTTTCTATTCTTTCCATGTGTGTATAGCACTTTATTTGTGGATGTGCCTTTGTTAATGCAACTTTCTGATGCATATTTGAATTGTTTCTAATACTTGCTATTACAAATAGTGTCACACGAATAAATTTTGTGTAGGTCAATTTATATTTTTGCCAGTATTTGCTTAGATTCCTATAAGTGAGTCAAAAAATAAGTGAATAGGTAATTTGCTAGATAGTGCCCAATTTCCTCCAAAATTTTGCACAATTTTATATTCCCACCAACATTATGCTATTTCCTCAAACTTTTTCAAAAGAGTGTTTCTTTAATGTGATAGATAAGAAATGGTCTTATTGTAGTATTAATTTTCATGTATCTCTATAAGAGTGAGGTTAAGTGTTTTTTGTATGTTCAGGGACTTTTGCATTTCTTTTTCTGTAAAATGTATTTATGAATCATTAGTATATATTGTCTTGATTTTGTAGAAGTTCTTTCTATATTAGGAACATCAACCTTTGCATTGTTTCTTTTTTTAAATGTTTTTTATCTATTCTTTCATCTGCTATATTTTCTGACTTGAAAAGTTATTGCTGTGTTATTGAGCACAGATAATAATTCTTATATCTTCATGGGATTTTTAGGCAGTATGAAGTATCTCTTTATCTCTTTTAATTTTTTGGTAGAAATTCTATTTTTTAGATATGAAGATCATGACTCTTACTTTCCTTTTATTTTCACTTGCCAGGTATATCTTTGCCAATGCTTTTACTTTTAAACACTGGAAATCACTTTTTTGTTTTCTGTTTTTTTTTTTTTTTTACAGCAAATGGCTGGATTTTATATTATTAACAAATCTGAAAATATTTTTATTTTAAAAGGGTAATTTGACATTGATTTTTACAGATGACAGGTATATTTGTTCTCAATTTTGTCATATTGTTTTATTATACTGAGTATTTAAGTAAAAAATGTTACTAAGCAATTTACTTCTTTACCATTTTTGTTTTGTTTTGGTATATTTTTTGTAATTTAGTAAATAAGGTTTCTTGGTTCTATTATATGAGAAACAATACAATTAGCTAACAACATTTATTCTCCTTCTTTTTCCTCACTCTCACCATAGAATTTTTGTCACTAATATTAGTTTTATTAAAGTATTTGTTTTGTTTTGTGTAAGTATAATTTTAGCTTCCACTATTTAATTTCTCAGCATTAAATTATTTCTTTTATACCCATCTCACATATACCTTGCCTTCTTCTCCAAATGCCTGTCAGTTATACACTCTCACATTATCAGACCATTTGTTATTTACTTACTATTTCATCAGAGTTGTCACCACTTTTTAAAATTTTCTTCTTTTTTTATGCTGAGGAAGATTTGCCCTGAGCTAACATCTGTTGCCAATCTTCTTCTTTTTGCTTGAGGAAGAGTCACCTTGAGCTAACATCTGTGCCACTCTTTTTCTATTTTGCATGTGGGTTGCTGCCATAGCATGGCTGTCAATGAGTAGTGTAGGTCTGCACCTGGGAACTAAACCCAGGCCGCTGAAGGAGAGTGCACAAACTTAACCACTAGGCAACAGGGCTGGCCCCAGTTATCTCCATTTTTTTTCTTAGTTTTGCATTTAAATACATTCACTGTTCACAACAGGCCTTATGCCAAATCTTATTCGATCATATCTTGGTTGTATGGAATTCTTTCTTTGTTCCTCAGGAAGACCTCCTGGTAATATTATTAAGGAGGTTTTCTGTTGTTGCTGTTTTGTTTTGTTTTATTTTAGATGATTATAGCTGAGTTTTTTTCCTTTGTACTTAAAAAATGTTTAGTTGAACAGAAAATACTTGACTCATAATAACTTTTTGTTTATAACAAATGTTTTTGGTGGGCAATGTTGCTCTAGAGGTTTAATGTCAGCCTGATTTTCTTTCCAATATGAGAATTGATATTTGTGCCTGGATTCTCAACAAATTTATTTTTCTTTATTTGTGAAGTCTAATATATTTGCTGTATGTCTCAGTGCTGATAATTCTGAATTGATTATACCAGGTACACAGTATGCTCTATCAATAAGTATGTTTCTGAAATAAAGAAAATTCTCTTGATTTAGGTCTATATTTACTCTATTTGACTTATATTTCACGTTTTGTGGAAGAGAGGGGTGCTTTTTGTGGGGGAGCTGGAATTAAACATATGCTAAATAATTTTATTTTTATTCTTATATAATTTTCCTTTGAAACCTTTTTATTTTCTATTTCTAACTTTTCATTATTTTTCTTCATACTAGCCTTTATTTTTCTTACAGTGATTTCTGAAGAATGTATTTGTTCTGTTTATTCTAATTTAGTTTTTGTTTATGAATTTCTTTCTTTTTAAGTATTTTTCTTGAGTTCTATTAATCTCCTTTAGCATTCTTCTGTTGTTTGGCCACTTCTTTCTGAGTTTACATAATTCGTGCTGGTTTTCAAAGCTTTATTTATTAAGTAGTCTTATTCATTTTGAAACATTAGGTATTACAATTATCAAGTATTTTATAGCCACATTATAGGTGTGCTTTGATTATCTCTGACAAAGTTATTTGGTTCATTGACATCTTTTTTTATTATGGTATCTTTATATGGAGTTTGGTTTCATTCCCTTTTTGCCCTGTGTTTAAATGAGTTTGTTTTTCCTAAAGAAACCAAGATTATGGACCAGAATAGTTTTCTCATCTTCAAGAATTCCTCTTCTTCAAGATTTCTTCTCTTATTACCTTGAGGCCATCTTTGTGTAGCCACTTCTCTTTCTCACAAAGAGAAGCCTGCACCAGGCAGACTTTCTGTCTTCAGCCTTGTGACGTACCAGTCTTGCCTTCCACAGTAGTGCTTTCACGTTCAGGTACTTTATATCGCTGTCACAGTTTGTTCTAGAATCTGCTTCTTCTGAGTCTCTTTCTGTTCCCTGCTATCTGAACTGTCTCCTCCTTATCCCTAGTGATCCTGCCATGCTCAGTTTTGGTTTTCCCTCAGGAGTTTTCCCTCAACATAAGGCTTTGTGTTTCTGAAAGAGACCTTTTTAAAATATCTCTGAGATACTCAAAGGTTTAGACAACCTCAGCACTTATTTATCAATCCACGGCCACTTAATAGCAGATACATTGTCTGTGTGTGTGTGTGTGTGTGTGTGTGTGTGTGTGTGTGTGTGTATGACTAACTTTCAAATCAGTCTATGGAAGGATTACTCTCAATGTTGTCTATCATTCTAAGCTCAACTGAGCAAGTTCACTCGCTCAGGATCGGGTCCTCTCCATTGTAGATATTTGAGGATAATATTGGACACTTTGTCTTATTGAATTTATCAATAATCTCCTTTTGTTTCTCACTGTACCTGCCACAGAGCTGCTGATCCTGTGTTAGTCCTACTGATGCTGTTTTGGTAACATCCACCCACATTCTGAGGTTTCTCCGGATTGCCCATCAGCTCATTCTGTTGATGATATCATTACTTGTTTTTCCTCATCAAGTCAATGACTATTTTTCAAGAAGAAATTTGGGAGATTCAAAACTGTGCCACTGTTATTATCTTCTCGGAACTGGACTTCTGTGGGTTATGTTATGGAATCCCTCCTATTTTTAAAAGCTAGTCTAATTTGTGAGGATGCAAGTTGTGTTATTTTTTATCACTTTTGGGTGTGTGACTCGTTACTGAGAAACAGAATTACCTTTTCACTTACAGGAAAACTGAAAATATGTGTATCTAATGTTTATTTCCAATCTTCGTAGTTTTCATAGCAAAGGAAGAGGTCACCCAATGATAAGATACTCTTCATAATTTTTAATATTCCATTCAGAAAAATATACATATTAACCACAAATACCATTTTCTAATAGAACTAGAAGTCTTTCTTTTCATTTATTCCATTCTTCCCCTCTTAGAGGCATCAATATTAGCTAACTTAAATTCTCATGGATCATGAAAACACATGTTTTCTCTTTTTTCTCCAGGGGGTTAACTTTACCTTTGCTATCACAGATGTACTAAGGGTAATGAGGTCAACTTATTCCCCACATATATAATGAGCACATTCTCAATCTTCTGACCCTTAAAATCTATTTTATTCTGAAAATTAGAAAAATTCAAGTATGAAATCTTCAGAGTAAGATTATTTCTAATGGTAACATAGTTAGAATTTGATAAAATTTTTAGAGAATTGATAGATCATTTTGTCATGAAGCAAAAGTATGATTCAGCACAGGTCAACCTATCCCTCCACAATCCCACTAAGACTGACAATGTGCCAGACAGAGACAGATTTAGATAATTTGAGGCAGGTGCAACAGTGTGTGTGTAATAAATCTCTTCTATAGAGACAATGATGTGGATCCGATGGGCCAGGTGTCAAGAACAGAACAGCCGGCATCAACTAAGAAAACAGGTTTGGATCTGATACTGTTTGAACAGGTGCAGGATATCTACAAGTACAAAAACTGTGCATCTCTTGAATGGAAAATATCCAGTTGGAATCAGTACTGATTTGTAACAGATGAAGGAAATCTACCAAACACCTGTTAGGTTTTCAGAACAGAAAATATGTTGGTGGTGTTAACTAACTAGGTTGTCAGATGATTCTGAAAAACTATTATGAGACACCTGAAATTCAATTTTAATTTTTCTGTAATGCATCACCACACTGAACAAACTCCCCTGGAGATACGGGTGATACTAACTTGCCATCAGGAAAGCAACTTCTCCATGGGAGAGGCTTGAGGACAGAATAAACATAATTGGAACTTCAAATTTGTAGGCAAAACCACAATTACTTCATCAATCCACTGAATTGGCTGATTTGACTGAATTCTTATAATTGCTAATTAATTCAATTATAGAATTGATTTATCTGGTTATGTACTCCCTTTCAGAGGAATATAAATTGGATTAATATTTTCATTTTAAATCAGATGTGTTGTATGTTTCCAGTCAAATTACTTGTCAATACAATGAGAGAGAGAGAGAGAGAGGCTAGTTTGAGGTTATTATGAATCAAAATTATTCTAAAAATTGGATAAAAAACGTAGTTATGCTTGAAGGTACTCTGAAATATTGCCAACTATGGAAATTGGTATTTAATTTGAAGATAATAAATGTTTTATATTCTATGTAATATATCATAATGTCTCGATATTATATGCATATGACCTACAAAACATATAATACCTACCAATAAAGAACTCTTCATAATGCCTATAATCCACTTAAAAGTAGGAGAATCAGCACTCTTCCTCCAAAATTATATGACGAAAATATATACAAATGTATTAGAAATGATATTGAATTTTTTCCAAAGCATTTAATTTAAATTTTGCAAAAATTTTAAGGATGTTACAATAACAATGTAGATTATTTGGAATCTTTATTCTAAAACTAAAACTGAGACCATAACTTTTTCAGAGCAATATCGTACGCTTATCAGAATTTTTTAATACTCATCAGGCAAAGGTGTGACCAAACCTTAAATAGACAAAGTAATTAAATGCCTATGAACTTGTCGTGCACATCAGTTTGTGATGGGCATCTGAAATATCATTTCTTTAGCATATCTCTTCATATCAAACATCTTCCTGAAAAAAATGAATCAAATCACAAGGTCAACCAATTCCAGTCAACTCATTATAACTCTTACAGACATTAAAGAGTATTATTAAAGAAAGTTTAGCGTCTCAGAGTATCTCAGATGTCATTTTTTTCTTAATCAAATCATTTCATAAATTAGAAAATGAAGATCAAAAGATTTATATGAAGAGAGTCATAGAAATTTAGCACAGACCAAGATTTGTAGCCAAAACACTTCACACAGTCCAGAATCAAACCAAAGTAAAACAACAAACATAATTATAAATAAATTACCAACTATAATACAAGCATTATAAGATGCTACTATTTTTTAGTATTTTACAGTCTACACACACTTTCACAAGTATATTTTATTTTCAATATGGTGGGAAAAAGGTGTACTTCTCAAGGAAGAAATAAAATATTCTGCTATAAATACACTGAAAGCTCTTTGAGATCTGTGGCCTTCCTTTATTTTGAATCTTCTACCTCTTTGTAGTTGAGTGCTTACCACCAAACTACTGTCTCAAGTTACCTTTTCTAAAATCACTTAGCCACTTGGTCTGCTATATTTACTACCTTGATTAATTTTTAAATGCTAATAACAAAGGTTTCCACTTTAAATCCCAGGAATTTCAGAATGTAATTAGTTGGACAAAGACTATGGCTAGAGCCACATATAAGATGGTCATAGAGTCTAATACTTGCCTGAGTTTTGAAAATAAATTCAGCACAACAGATGTAAATGACACACACACTTTATCCAGATCCATTCCCAAGCTAAGATTCTGCCCTGCCTTTAGAGGCCTATTGATTTTGAATATTCACCCTTCACCTGGCCATGGGTTCTCACAAGTGGGTCTCCCTCCTTCTCTACGTAGGAATGGACAGCAATTGGACTCAGCCAATCAAAGTGATGTTGTTCCCTTTGAGAGTGATTGGCTTGGCATAGGCATTTACCCTTTCCCAGCCAATGGCACATGAGGTAAATTCTGTTGAGAGTCATGAGGAACATTTGCCTCCCTCCTAAAAGGAGGAAGGTGGAAGTCATCGCCTCTCTTCTTTCCTGCCTCACATAACTGCATGCGATCCCTCGGAGGACTGCAGCAATTTTCTCACCACGAGGAGGAGTGTGGGGCAGGAAGTATTAACACCTGGGGTCGTGAGAGAACTAGATGAAAAGCACCTGGTACTCAATGACCTGGATCATGAAGCCAGCAGCTTTCAAATTCTAGAAACTTGGGACTTTTTAATAGTCTTAAAAATTATTAAGGACTCCAAAGAACTTTTGCTTATGTAGACTATATCCATCAATATTTACTGTTTTAGAATTTAAAAATCACAAATTTTTTAAAATATTATTTATTTAAAATGAAAATAATATATTCATTACATGTTACCATGAATAACATATTTTCATGAGTAATAACTTTATTTTTCAAAATAAAGTCATTGTGTTGAAGGCAGCATTATTTTACATTTTTGCAAATCTTTTCAATGTTTTGCTTGATAGAAGACAGCTGGACTCTTTTTGTGTCTTCAGTCTCGTCGTATCACACGTAATGTAGCCTCTGGAAAACATTGCTGTATACTTGTGAGAGAAAGAAAATGAAATAGGCAAATAATGTTGGGTATTATTATGAAAATAATTCTGATTTCATGAATGCCTGGGCATTTTTCTGAGATTCTTAGGTGTCTCTGATCCATGCTAGAAGAACTGCTTTATCAAAGCACCCCAAATTAAATAGTCTGGAATTATCATTGTGAAATAATATACCTTTTATTATTTAGGGCACTTTTAGCAGGTTTTTCTGTTGTTTGTGGCTAAAATAAGGTTAAGCAAAACAACAACCAAAAATATTTCCAATCACAAGTCAGAGATTTTTTTTTTTTAATTTCAAAAAATAGTTATTAAGGCTCAAAACCATTATTCTCTGTGGTTACCTTCAACTGAGTGTCCAGGTTCTAAAAGTTACTGAAACTCCAGGCGAAGAGAGGCATTGGATTAAAAATAAAGTACAAAATAATTTTATCGCAAAACATGTATTAGCCCGTGAAGGAAAAATTAGAATTGTCATCTAGAAGGGGATCCAAACACGCTTTAATCTGAACATTTAGCTCATATACATGCTTATACATATAAATGTCCCATTATTTAATGATAATCACTATATACTTATTTAAATTATAAAGTAATAATAATTATTATTAATGCACATATTATAATATGTTTTAGTTGCTCAATTGGGGGAAGATAAAATTGTGTAGAGAGAAATAACCTGGGTCTCTACAAACCTCTAATGAAAGACAAACTTATGAAATGTTTTCACACTTTTAAAATAAATTATGCAAAAATAGCAGTAGTTAATTATTTATGAGTAAACGAACTCACTTAAATGAAAAACTCAAGTCTTGATTTTATCCTTTATTCAAAAAATTCCTATAAAAACACTAAGTCTAGACAGCAGAGGCTGTGGAAAATGTGACTTGAAGTAGGAAGTGTGATTATTACATCCACTTCGTAGGTGAAGTTTCCTAGATCAGATCTCTTGTATTGCAACGCTAGGCTTAAACTTTTAAATTTTATAAATCTAAATTTTAAAATAGTTTATTTATTATTGAATAATAAATTAAAATTCTACATAGGTATAGATATATAATCATGTTCTGGGATGGATATAATTTACTGAAATGGAGAACTCTCAAAGAGTAACACCTTAATGTTGAAAATTTGTGATGTTATAAAATTAATTACGTTATTATTTGAAGTCCAATCTATTCTTCCCAGAAAAAAATCATAGTTAAAATAAGAGAATAAATATTTGGTTATTAGGGGCAGAAATGCATTAGACTTATGATTATCAAATTTTAAATGGAGTTGATATGTACAAAAATGGTAGATAACTTAGAAACACAATATCTTCTAAGTATCACTTTAAAAGTGCCTTTCTTGAAAATACAAATGTATTTAAAATAAAAAAATAAAATTTATATAGAAAATTGTCTTTCAAACATCTTTAAAATAATTTTGAATCCTTATGATGAGGTATCTAATCAAATATACCACCGTTTCAAATTTTCATGAAATTCTAAATTATACAAAATCAATATTATCTGTCTTTCCCTTATTTGACATGCAATGAATGTAACAAATGGAGAAAATGGAGAACAAAATGCCAACTCTAGCTGTTGGCAGCTAGAGTGAGTGTTAGTATATCTTAAATACTTGCAATTCAGAAAATCATTGGAATATTTAACAAGTGACCAAAAGAATTCTTACTATATTAAAGAAACTAGGTTTATTTGAAAATTTAATTTATTTCCTAATGAAGTTTTGAAGTAAGTATTTGTGGAAAGATTTTAGTGGAAAATTTGTTTAAATATTCATGAAATACATGAAGGTTTATAATGCTCTGAAACTTGGCTATTATAAAATTATCTCTAGGTAGAATTAATGATAATTGATTTTTAAGACATAACACTCTTGTTATGTTATCTCCTTTTATCTTGCCCTTGTATTGTGTGTTAAACCTCCACTAGAGTTGCCAAGTTTTTGTTTTTTGCCACCTGCCTTGAAACTACCATCTCATTGCCAGGTTTGGTGGCTACTTCACTGTTTTGGCCAAGGAGTATGTTGTACTTCTCTGGAATACTTTCATTTAAGGCACAGGTTATTTGATTTCATTTAAAAGTATATCTTCCTCTTTACTTTTATGTATCTTTCCCCAAAATCTATAACCCCAATCTAACCTAAATTTTTAATAAGAAAACATCCGAAGTACCCTAACTGATGGATGTTCCACAATATATATGAACAGTGTTCTTTGAAAGTGGCAAGATCATGAATAACGAGAAAAGACCAAGAAACAGTCAGATCAGAGGAGACTAAGGAGACACAATGATTAAACGCAATGTGGTATCCTAGATTGAATCCTGGAACGGAAAAAAGATGGTGGAAAACCTGATGGAACCATTGGTTTAGTTAATAGTATTGCATTAATGTTAAATTCTTAGTTGATGAACGATTTGATAATTATGGTTAGGGGAAGCCAAGTGAAGGGTATATAGGAGCTCTTTACTCTCCTTACAAGTCTTCTGTAAATCTAAAGTTGTTTTAAAACAAAAAGTATAAAAAAGGCAAGTTAAAATATAGTAAAAATTGACATAGTCTTGAAACTTTCCTTAGGAATTCAAGCAATCTCTAACTATGGGTATGCTGGCAGTGGGAGAGGGGAGGGACGAGATAGATATTTTTGATGCATGGCAATGACAGTGCCAAAAATTGGCCTGAGTTTCCCTAGACATGCATTATTTTATTTATCTAGTAAAAAATGAATTCTAGGACTTCAATTAGTTTAATAACCATATTTCAGCAACTATTTTCTTTGTCAGCCATTATGTTTAACATGAGTAAAATATGAGGAAAGTTTCTATAGCCCAATTCCTTACCCTTATAAAACTTACATTCTAAGGAAGGAAAGAGAAAAAAATGCAAATGGACCAGTTAACAAGAAAATTATAGAATTCTATAAATTCCAGAAAGAAAATAAACACAGATATTTTAAAGGCAATATTAGAGAAACTAAAGGGCCCTGTATCTTGACTCTGTAGTCTTATAGGGCAGATAAGGCTTATGCCTAAATAATAATACAGAGAAGTGTGATATGTGTAAGAAGTCACAGAGTGGAGAGTGTATTTTCCCCTGATGACATATTGTGAAGATGATGGTCATTATATTTGTTTGCATTTTAATATGTCCATGAGATTTGATTAGCATATAAAAGCAGGAGGAGTTCTGAGTTAGCAACAAGTATGGACAGAATACAGAGAAATTGAAGAGGAGCAATGGAAGACGTTTTGGGTCCTCTGCAAACTTGAAAGAAATTTTATACAGTGATAGTCAACAAATATTGAATAAATAAATGAAAAAGTATAGAAGTATACATTTTGAATATACAGATACCTTTAAAAGCTAAACTAAGAAATTGTGATTTTATTTATGTTACATCAGGATAAAGGCAAATTTAAGTAACAGTTTCAAAAGATCGAGTTGATAGTGTGGTTTTAAAAAAATGAAGGCAAAGGGTATTTAAGGCAATAACAATAACAACAATAATAGTGGCTAATACTTGTGAACTCACTTTATGCGTAGCAGTATTCAAGGGACTTTATTAGCTTGCCTATGACATAGGTGTAAATTGATATTATATATATTATATTAAATCTATGCTGTAGATAACAATTACTATTATGTACCTAATATGAGAAAATAAAGTCCCATGGTAGTTAAGGAATTTTCCCAAGATCAAAATCTATTGAGGGGTAGAGGAGAGAGTCAAACCTAACAATCACAGAGTTCACATGTTCTTTTTTTAAATTACTTTGTTGTTGATTAATGATTAACATACGAAAAGCTATATGTATTTTATGTATATGATTTGGTGAGCTTGGAGATAAGTATACATCTGTGAAACCATTACCCCAATCTATGCCAGAAACATATCCATCACTTCCAAAACTTTTCTCCTGCCCTCTTTATTTATTATTTTTTGTGTGATAAGAACTTTTAACATGAGATCTACCCTCTTGGCAAATTTTTAAGTGTGCAATAAAGTGTTATTAACTATAGGCATTGTGCTGTATGGTAGATCTAGGACTTATTCTTCTTCCATAACTGAAATTTTGTACATTTTGAGTGAGAGGAAATGGAAGGTATTAGTCAGAGCTGATATGCACTATCATAGCAGTTTGATCCAGGATGGTGACAGTTGGAATGAAAGAGAAGATGGATTAAAATACTGTTAAGAACAGAATCAATAGAATGTGGTAATTTCATGAAGATTAGAGTTACAGAAGAGAAAAAGTAATTGATAACACCAATGTTTCAAGCCTGAGAGGAAAAAGGGAATTTTTTTCTCACTAGGAATTTACTAACATCAGAACAAAGAGATGGTTTTGTTTTGTGGGAATAAAATATGATAAAGTTAGTCTAGCAGAGGCTGAATCAGTAGGGCAAGTTTTATTGCTAAGTATGAACCTAGATCCTCTATAAGTCAGGAGATGAGCACAGCTTAATATGTGCAGATATCAGTTAGTTTTCACAACTTCATTTCTCATTTGTAAGATTCACATGTTGTAGGAAAAAAAAAACCTAAAATGTATTTCAAGTCTGTGTTTTTTTTAAATAATCAGGAATAATTTAGTTTTATTTTCTTTCAAAATATAAAATCTCCACGAGAGATGAAGAAATAATAAAGTTCTTGCAATGCTGTCATTTCCTAAAGGATTTATTTAGTATCTAAAATATTTTGAGTCTATAGTTATAATGCAAGCAGTAATTTAATATGGAATATAGGATAAAGTCAGTCCCTCATACTCTATCTGCACCTTCCATCTCCATCATTAATAATGCTGCTCATTCTCGACATCTTTGTATTACTTCAAAATCATACTAACAAGCATCTAAGGAAATATATTTGACATACAGATTGGGAAAGAGGTAGTGGGTCACTGCGTTAATTGGAAACATTTCAATTTTCAGGAGAGATATCTTCATGATATTAATAAATATTCCAGAGTTTATAACATATCTTTTGAGGGCCAGCCCCGATGGCCTAGTGGTTCAAGTTCCACACGCTCTGCTTCAGCAGCCTGGGTTCGGTTCCGGGCACGGAACAGAAGGACACGGCTCACCTGGCAGTTGCCATGCTGTGGTGGCAGCTCACATAGAGGGACTGGAAGGACGTACAACTGTAATATACAACTGTGTACTGGGGCTTCGGAGAGGGAAAAAAATATATATATATAGACCTTTTGAAATCCTTTATACAACAAAAAACTTATCAGTATGAAAATACATGGGAATAGCAATATACATCAGTTCTTTAAAACTAATTTCTCTTAATCTTTCTTCTCCCATTCAATTTTAGGGGGCTGTGTCCACAATGATACAAAAGGACATATTAAAAATTAATTTAATTTACAGAGTGCCACTGCAGGCCTTTTAAGGTCCGTGTTATAGTGAGGTTTCAAATCAGTATTATTTCATTTTCATCTAATATTCTTGTATATTTTAATTGTTTTAAAATCATTAATTATGAGTATTTTCATTTTTATTCACATCCATTATAATTTTTCATCTTTTCTTTGCTCTTTTATTTTTTGCTTTGCTATATAAAAGATCCCAAGAGAATGTTTTTTACTTTATTTTTTCCCTATAAATAAAACAGAGGCTCAAATTGCTTACGATATACTTATCCACTAGCACTTGGATAAAAGAAAATGCAGTGGAAAATCGATCTCCTTCCTCTCTTTGTCAGCCATTTTATTCAACAGCGGTAAGTCCTTATTTTAATACATAGGTACAGTCACACAAGTTTGAATCCTAAGGAATTACCTTAATCTATCTTATAGCGAGATTTAGCTCCTTTCTCTCATTTGAATGTACTTCACCGCTTTTCAGTGATGCCGTTCTTTGGAGAGCAGGATAGCGGATGGTCTAAGGTTCTAGATGCAGAAATAAATCACTCCTCTTGACCAAGAGTCTACAGGTTGAGCAGGCAAGTCACGTCACTCCCTATACAAATAGTTTTTGGCAGAGTATCACACGTATTGTCCTCGCCTGCCTCCAACTATTTTTAACTCAGAGTCACATCACGTAAAGAAATATCATGAATTAATTCATTTAATTCCTGCAAAACCGTAGGCAGTATGTATTTCTTTCTCTCTTTATCAAGTAAAGAAGTAGCGGTGACATGATGAGAAATCATGCCAAGTGTTTTGGACCAAAATTTATTTAATGTTCATGCCTATTCTCCTTGCTGTACTCCATGTTGTGGCGGCTCTGTTTCTGCCTCTGACGCGGCATGGCAGTAGGTCTTTGGGAAGGTCTTTTCCACAATATTTGGAGTTACAATTTTTGCTTCTATGTTTATGATGTCCTGTGCTTGTCTCCATTGTCAGGTCCTGTGAAGTTGAATTAATATCGCTCTCCTAATGTTTGTCTGCCAAAATTGCAGCAGCAAACAAATGCGTAGTCCCACTGCTGCTGCAACTCTCAACTTCGGGCAAATTAGTCTCTCCTTTGCTGATATAACGTTGTTTTTGTTATTACCATTCCACCAAAATATAGGTAACTCTCAAAACTCATTTTTATGTTTAATGGGGTTCTCTTTAATCTGGATTTCACATGATTCTGAACATCTAAGTGTCAAGCCCTTTCTCCAACGGAAACTAGGACTACAACTGAAAAAAAAAAAGAAGAGTACTTAATTATCTACTTGAAGTGACTCTACTCCAGCATGTGTTCCAGTTTTGTCATGGGGAAATTTTCCTCGCATCTTTTTGTGACATTAATATGTACAGGAGCCGTAGTAAGGCATCTGCAACCCCTTTGGTGTTTTCAGGGAAAAAAAAAGATCACTCCTCTTGGGCTCCTGAAGTAGGCCTCAAATGCTATCTTATTTAGTTAGATAATTCTTTGAGATCACTCTTGACATGTTCAGCAGGGGATTCCTTTCTAGGGCTCAGCAGTGAGCAGTGCAATTATCAAAATGTCTCTGACCTGATAAGATTGCCAGATTAAAAGAGGAAACATGCCATGTTTAGGAAGACTGGATAGATAGGACACAAAATAGATAGGTAGATAGATAGATAGATAGATAGATAGATAGATAGATAGATAGATAGATCGATCGATGGATGATTTGATGGATGGATCAGTGGACAGATGGGTGGATGGGCAGATAGATAAATTTGACTTCTCTGAAAGTGAGTTGAATTTTCAAAGTATAAGAATCTATTACAAAATTGTAGAGATTGCTGTTCCTATCTCTTTTCAATGCAGGGCACAATGAGTAAAAAGAAACCAAAACACATCAGAAACTTACTAAAAATATTCAATTGGAAAAATGATGAGAAAGCTGCATTAAAAGTCAGAACACTCATGTGAATTATTTAGGATTGTAGAAGAATATACACACTATTGTCTTTGTATTGCCAAATAGTGAGAAATTAAAATCTCCCCTTGGGTCCATTAGGTTCTTTGAAAAGCTTCTGCAAATGCAGTAGTGGTACAATAGTTACTGTTATGAACCATTACTAAAAATGCATGTCTGAAATATTTCTCAAATATATGTCTCATATCTTAGGCAATTATATGATACGTGGCATAGCCACCTAGATCAGGCAAACCATTTTAGTTATTTGAACCAATCAAACACACACACACACACATATATAGTAATAATTGGGTTCTTGCCAACTGAACTTAGGACCCAAAGGGAGATTTACTGTAGGAAGTGCCAGAACTTTTTATTCTAAACAAGTAAAAAAATACATGAATTCTGCAAGGATTATTGGAATAAGAAGATTTGAATTTAAATCTCAATTCTAGCTTTCTATCACTTAGCATTTTTTTATATTGATGATATTAAAAAAAAAAAAGAAAAGAAAGAGCGGCAGCATAGTGGGTAAGTTCTGCATGCTCCGCTTCTGTGGCCCAGGTTTGGGGGTTCTGATCCCGGGCATGGACATATACCACTCATCAAGCCATGCTGTGGTGGTAGCCCACATATACAACAGAGGAAGATTGGCACAGATGTTAGCTCAGGGCCAATCTTCCTCACCAAAAAAAAAAAAACAGAGAGAGAGAGAAGAAAATCTACAAATAGATTTTTGTAGGAATATTTGCACATGTATCATAGAATAGATAAAAGCAAAGAAAAAATAAGAAAACCCACCTTCAATGACATCACACTAATATGCAAATCATGATAATTGTGGTGAATATCTCTTCAGTTACTTCATTATGTGTCTACTTATGCTGCCACTGTTAATCATCTATTATATCATCAATGCTGTCTTTACATTGGGTAAAATTACCATGTGGTCTTTATGTTTTCGTACATCCAGTCCTCACCTGACCCCAATGATGACAAGTAACAACAGCAAAAGATTAAACACAAGGACACCTTTTATTATTCTTACACACATACACCTCTGCACTTAGAAATATTAATTATTTTATCATTATCTTAGGAAAATGAGCTCATAGTATATACATGATGATTAGCACCTTGCTTTTCTCATCTATCGATATGTTGTGGAAATTTCTACACTGCAAATGGAATTAGTTCTAAGGAACAGTCACATAATATTTCATGATCTTAAAATATTTATTCATCCCTTCTCCTATTACTTCCTTGTTGAAGGGCTTCCACTTTCTTTCTAGTTCGATTTTCGTTTTATTTTGTTTTGCCTTTGCTACTGCAAATAATGCTTAAGAAGACAGTCTGAAGAACAAATTGCTGACAACAGAGCTTTCCAACATGATATTCTTTTATTTTTTGCTAGAGAGTACCAGGAATTGAATTGCTGAGACAATGATTACATGTTTAATGCAATAGTTTTTAAAATACACTTTTATTTCTATGGTATGGAGTCTCAGAAATGAGATTGCTGAGTCAATGGTACATTTGTAGTGCAATTGTTTTTGAAATATGGTATTTCTATAGTATAGAGCTCTAAGAATGGGATTGCTGAGTAAATGTGCACACTTTTTATGCAATAATTTCCAATGGCATTCTATGAAAACTCAGATTTTTTTTTGTTATTTTCATGTGTGTGTTTTTAAGAGGGTGAAAGAATATCTACTGAATGGTACACATGGGCTCACTTTTGTGTTTCAGCCAGAGCAGGTCTCCTTTATACATTTAATATATTGCTATGGCAGCTATCGTTGACTATTCACGAGAATCTGTTTCTCCTTTTCCCTGGGCACACATTAACACTATATTTCCTAGCCTCTGTTGCTGTTTCATGGGGCCATGTGACAGAGTTCTGGACAATGGAATGAGAACAGAAAAAATGAGATCAGCCACTTCCAAGCCTGCCCCAAAGAAACCTCCCACATGTGTTCCATGATCTATCTACCTTCTGGCTGACGCAATGGAGGCCATGATGGTGAATGTGGAAGCCACGAGTTGAAGATTGAAGAAGTTTTGTCAGTTTAAGTGACTGTGAGCAGATGTGTCCTTCTGCTGACCAGGAAAACTCGCCTTGAAAACTTACTTTGCAGAAAAAATATCATATGTTTGAACTACTATACATTTTGGGATCAATTTGTTAACACAGCTAATATTAACCTAATAATATTGACATTCCATGGAAGATCTCAGCAGCTTTCTGAAGTCAGGTACCCTGTTTTCTAATACGCTATTCAGTGTTTAATATAATACCTAAAAAAACAAATAACTCAACTTTCTGAAAATAGTGACAAAAATGATGATTGTCGAAATCAAAAGAAACAAGATATTGTCAAAAGTGCTATATGCTTCTGCAAAATAGAGGATTAGTAATTATTTCCAGCTTGAGGACACAAGAAAATAACAATAAACCATATATAGATTTCAATTTACTAACCTGTATTTGGGGATCTTATAAAAAACATCAGTGTGGTCTGTCTTTTAATATATTGTGTTTTGGAGACTGATAACTGTGTGATACTCTAATAAAATATGATAAAATCAAGATCAAAATGTGACTACTGGTAATCCTTGTGACACCCCTTAACAAGAACAATGGTAATATTACATGATAAAGACCAGAAGGAAGACCTTGTCCCTCTTCATGAAATAGAAATAGATTACATCAGTCTCTTTCTCGTTTCTCATTTTTCTTTCTGTCATTGATCTTGTCTTAAGCAAAATTAGATTTTTCTTCCAAAATTTGTCCAAAGAAAAATATGATTTGTCTTTCTTTCCTTCCTTTTTTCTTTCCTTAACAATTTTGTCAAAAATCCATTAAATATTCACAAGCCAAGAGGGAGTCTTAGTGAGGCTTGAGGCCCGTGTGAGAAGAGAAGTCAAAAGGGGTGGTTGCTGTGGGTGTCAGGATATTGGGTAGATATAGGGGGACTGAGAAAATAAGTAAACTCATTGGGAATATTAGACAGATTTCTCAATGTTAACGAAAGGAGTTACAAACATGAAAAGGAGGCAATTTAGGATGAATCTTACGGAGCTGGATTGGGATTGGAGAAATCAGTATGAAATTATGTGTGTGTGTGTGTGTGTGTAAAAGTACATGGTAAACATGCATGTACTTTTACACACACACACACACACATAGATGTGTGTCATACATATGTATACACATATAAATCTGTCTACACATGTATATAGTTACACACACACACACATACACACCTTTTGCCCTCATTCTGTCCACTGAAAAGGCCACAGAGAACCAAGCAGCAATAATTAAAATAAATGCCGAGATCTTGGTTTCTGAATTTGTTCCCTACTAAAAAGAACCCAGTCTACTTGAAAAAATGCCTATTTCTAGGACAAAGCAGGAAAAGTACAATATGAACCTGTAATACCTGATGTCAAAACATATAGAAATGTTTAAAGAAGAATTAAAATACATCAAAAAAGTAAGTAGAAGTCATCTTAAAAGGGTTAAGTTTTAAAAAAAGAATATTGTGCTTTAAGTATTTTTAGAATATTTTCATCTATATTTTTGTGACTTTAAAATCTATATATTATGGTCTACATAAAAATTTAAAAATAATATATAATAAATATTAATTTTTCATGATTTGAATATGAATTATTTCTATTTTATTATTAAATTACATATATATTTTCTAAGATGAAAATTGTCACAATATATTACTATAATATTAAGACAATTTTGTATTCACTTAAGAATAGACAAAGTGGCCAATGGAACAGAAGACAGATTCCAAAAACACACCCATACATATTGATTTATGACAAAGGTAACAGTGCAGTGTAAAGGGCAGAGGATGATATTTTTTGTAAAGGTCTCTTGACCCCCTACCTCACACTGTACACAAAAGCAATTTTTAGATGAATTGAAAATATAAATGAAAAACAAAACAAAACTTTTGGTGGAAAACATGAGAACTTCTTTGTGATCTTGGAGTGTGCAAAGATTGCCTTTAAAAAGGCCACAAAATTTCTGACAATGAAAGAAAAAGGTTAAATAAACTTTATTAAAGTTAATTAACTCACATCTAACAAAAGATACTATTAAGAGTATAGAAAAACAATTAAGTGGAAGAAAATATTAATAATACTTCTATTATTAAGGACTCATCCAGAATATACCAAGAACTGCAAATCAATAAAAGCAAATAGATAACCCAACAGAAAAAAAATGAACAAAATACTTGAATAGATGTTTCAGAAAAGATTTCCAAAGACCGATAAACATGTGAAACATTGCTCAATTTCATTAATCATCAGAGATATGCAAATTAAAACCACAATATAATACTACTACGTGCACTTCAGAGTAATGAAAAAGACAAAAAATAATAAATGAAGCAATCAGAACTCTCATGTGCTCCTGATGGGAGCATAAGTTGGTATAAGCACTTTGGATAAGTATTTTGCAATATCTGCTAAACATTAAGATATGTACACCATATGATCTAGCAATCCATTCTTAGGCATATGCCAAATAGAAACGCCTGTGTATGTTCACCAAAAGATGTATAATAAATCTTCATACCAGCACAATTTGTAAAAACTTGAAACTGTCCACTATGTACTATGATTAAGAGAATGGATAAATAAATTATGGTACATTGATAAAGGAAAACTATGCAGCAATGAACATAAATGATACATGACTACATGCAATAATGGGGATAGATCTCATAAATGTAAAATTGAATGGAAGGGGACACGAGACCTTCTTCTAAGATGCAGCTAATGTTTTGTTTCTTAGTTTGAATGCTGGTTACACAGATGTCTTCATTTGGGAAAAATACATTGGGCTTCTACACATATGTATGTGTACTCTTCTGTATGTAGTTTCATCTTAATAAAGAGCTTTTAAAAATGGAAGTTATTGAATCAGAATTGATTTTTATCACATACCAAAAGGGTTTCTTATATAAACAAAGCCTGTAAATTTAATTTAAAGGTCCAGAGGTAATAATTTTAATAACTTATTGGAAAGCATATTTAAACAAGTGTGCCTTAAAGTAAAAGTTGTATAATTAGGTTAAGACTTTCTATAACTGTATTGAATGCCTCATTTCTGCAGTTGTCACAAGATAAACTTATGAAAACAGAGAGTATTTTCATAGTAATTCTCACTATAACACTGTAGGCATTTCTGCCGTGGAACATTTCATTTCTACAGTTTTGTAAAATCCACTTGACACATCTTTTTTGAGTGTATCACATTTAATTTTTAAATATGGATAGTCTAAAATCTAATGAGAATTATCATTTTACTTTTAGGAATTGCAATCATGCCATATTTAAAGGAAATGTAGCAGATAACTCTAGTGAAACATCACTCAAACTGAATATGTTTATCTTTTATGTCCTGTTTTATTGTTTTCTGCCCATAGTAAAGTGCCAGAAAGTTACCTTTTTCTCTTTTGTGGAATCTTTGATAGTGTTTGACCCCAAGAAGAGGTCAATTAATCCTTTCCACTTTGGGACAAGATGCAAGGGGAGAGAGCTCTTTCAGTTTCACAGTAAGAAAAAGAAAATTCCCTGATCCCTGGTTAGATAACTAAGCTTGTAACAACAATAGCAGTTGCAAATTTTACAAAGTAAACAGCTAAACAAACCTGATTATATTTCTGTGGTCCCAAGCAACTTGGAGAATTATTCATTTGAAAGAACTAAAACCTAAATAATACCTCCCTGAGAACTCAGGGGACATCCTGAGTCAAATCTGACACTGAAAGAGTGGAGTTGACATTGGAATCCACGTCACATGAAAGATAAACTCTAGCCTCTTCCTGGATCAGGTCAAGCAAGGCAGAACCGCCTCAGGACCTTGTAGGCAGCAGTCAGACTGTGGGAGATCAGTGCTCAACAGCATCGCCGTTTGACAGCTGGATGTGAGAGCAGCCATGGATGGATTAAAACCCACAGTGCTCATTGCTTGTACATGGAAGTTGAGTAGACGGCTTTCAGAATGTGTAGATTATTTGGACATGGACTATAGATTATATTAGAAATTGGAAATGAGGGGTGATATGGTGTCAAAGAAGGAGGTATTAGACTTTCTGCTACTCTAGCCAATGATGATTATTTAGATGATTTTAATTTAATTTAGATGATTTTAATTTAATTTAAATTTAGATGATTTTAATTTAATTTGAGTAAGAAAGTAAAGGAGATTGAGCATGCTAACATTCGAACGTTGTGGAGCATTCCATATTGCTTACTGATTATCATATTCTTTGGCATCAAAAAGCAAAACAACAAAAAGAGAAACAAAGAAATTTTAAAAAACTAAAAGAAGCATAAAAAGAGGTTGAAGAAAAGCTTGCCAGAAATAAATATAAGGAAATATTTGAGAGTGAGTTTAAGTAGCACATAAAGCATAGAATGTTTCTGAGAAAAAAAATTCATTCTGAAATAAAATAATGAAATTATATGGCAGTTAAAGACTCAGTTAATATTTTTTTCTTTGTACTAAGATATAGAATATTGCAAGCAGCTTGAGTCACCATTGTTAAAAAAAGAATATTAAGCGAATAAGATAAAATGTATCAGAATGAAAACATAAATGACGGCAGATGGGTATAGTGGAGAAAACCTAAAAATATTACAAAAAGAGGAGAGTTTTTAATTTAATTAGCCATAAATTAAAAGATGCTGAATTTGAAAAGTTCTTATCCTAAAATGCTTACTTAGAAATAATATAAAATATTATTTTATGTATATGACAAATATTGTATGATTTCACTCATACGTGGAAGATAAAAAAATAAAACAACAAACAAACACAGACACAGAGGATAGATTGGTGGTTACCAGAGGGGGAGAGGGGAGCAGGGATGGCGAAAGGGGTAAAGGAGCATGTGTGTATGGTGACGGATGGCAACCAGACTTTGGGTAGTGAACATGGTGTAGTCTACACAGAAGTAGAAATATAATGATGTACCCCTGAAATTTATATAACATTATAAACCAATGTTACCTCAATAAAAAATTAATTGAACAAAAAAGAAAGAATATACAATATAGCAACAAGTATTTCAGACGTAGAAGAGACACTTCAGAAATTATATACTAAAGCAGACCACTTGAAGCAGTATGAAGTTTTGATTTTAAAACTCTGACAGAGTTGTAATTAACCATCTTCTATGGTTTAGTTTTTTACTAACAATTTATTATTGTTAGCAATTGGATCTAATAATCTCTTTTCTAGTTCAATAATTGCCTTTTTCATTAGCCTTAGAACAACTGTTCTAATCAACAATAGAAAAATTTATTACATTCTTTTATTTAATGCATCACTATATATCTATTACATGCTAAGCCCTTCATTAGGCAATAGGAATGCACTAGGAATGCAATTGTGATAAAAAATGGATACAGTGTCTATTCCTAGATGTTGAGTTCTCTCTCTCTCTCCCTCATATGTTGTACAGGGGTCAGCACACTATGTCCCATGAGCCAAATTTTGTCCACCACCATTTTTTCCATGGCCCACGAGCTAAGAAGGGTTTTTACATTTTTAAAGAGTGAAAAAAAATTTGAAATAAGAGTAATATTTTGGGACATGTGAAATTCAGCATTGAGTGTCTACAAATAAAGTTTTATTGAGATACAGGTATACTCATTTGTTTACGTATTGTCTGTGGCTGCTTTCACACTACAACAGCAGAGTTGAGTAGTTGCTACAGGAGTCTGTATGGCCTGAAAAGCCCAAACTATTAACTCCGTTCCGTACAGAAAATGTTTGTCAATCCCTCCTACAGCACCCTCTGGTTCTATAGCCCGTAGTCACAGTGTTCCAGGTCAGTCAAGACCAGGCACACTGAGCCACAGCCCACGCAGGGGGACAAAGACGCACTTAACTCAGCAGCAGTCTTCAAGGGATGCACAAGATAATCTATTCTGATACAGGAAGAAAATATTCACACTTTTTCTAAACTTTAAAAAATTTCTTTAAGATGTACAAAAATTATATCACAAATATAATTTACAAATAAATATATATTTATATTACACACATACATTTCATATATATATCCACATGCAATTCTAAAACAGACATATACATATAGTCGTCATAGAGACAGCAGAATGAATGGTGGGAAATTTGGCTGAAATGCTAAAATGATAGTCATATGAAACCAGATTATGACTACAATAAAAAAAGATCCCTTTTTTTAATGGAAACATAATTTATATCAAATGCTTTATGTTCTAACATCTAAAAAATGGGGCAGTGGAAAGGGAAGCACAAAACGACTGTGTATAAATTTATTTATAAAAATATTATAAATAAAAACAACTGCTAATTCTCTTACGTATGCTATTTTTATTTTACCAAAAACTTCTATTTTAATAATATTTAGCTAAAATCTAGTGATGGGGTAGAAAGCACAATTATCTATGTATGCGCCTGTTTCTTATGTGAAAATAGTCCTTTCATGGAGTATTGGAGTATTGTCTTACAACTTCATAAACTGGAAGGTCAAATTTCATAGGACTTCATGTGTATTATAAGAAGACATCACTTTAAGAGGTGTCAATAGTGGTTCTAAAGTGTTTGAGAGTCACCTTTTCAAGCCATAAAGAGTCCATATAAATAGTGAAAGCAGGGTAGCAGGATGTGTTGTGGTTATGCCGCGTGGTTGGGCTCTTTGCCCATGATAAAGGTAAGTATTTTCATTTTAATATTTAAAATATAATGAAAAACGACCTTCTAGTTCTTCTACATGCTAGGTAATGCCAAATCACATTTCAGCTACAATCCAAAACGATTCACTCTTACTTTGTGCTTTGCCACCTTATTCACGTTCACGCTGTGTTGTTATGCTCCGCTATGCTCCTTAGACATTCAATTTTCTTTTGTCTTACTCTGTTAACCATACCCTCTAAATTAGTAACGTAATTGGATAGAGCAATAACCAAGAGCATTTTGTTTTCAGAAATGAAATTGTATAAATTGTATTTTTTGGTTAGTTCTTTGTCAATTATGAACCTTATCGTCAAGTAGCAAGCCATCACACATTTATAGCTTATTGCACTGCTTCTGAACCTTTTCATGTCACAGTACACTTCAAAAATGAATCTCCCAGCACACTGGTAAACCGTTGGTTCTGCTTCCACTGGTAGGTGATGGGTAAGAGGGCTCCTGCTAACATGAGGGCCTACTCACCCACGCTGAAGACTGTGAGGGATAAATCTTGGCTGTCTTAGACTGCGATCCCTAAACAGGGTTAGGGATTTATTGTGGTTTATTTGGGAAGTGACATCAGAGAGTAGGAATGAGGGACAAGGGAATCCAAAAGGAAGGAGGGATGCATTTCACCATGCTGGCCACTACTGTGAGCCACGGGGGCTCAGTCACAACCTGTTCACTTGGTGTACAAAGAGAGACAGTATAGTTTCTTTCTTTCTTTCTTTCTTTACTTCCATTCCGCATTGGTCAAGGGTGGTCCCATGGGCATTAGCAGCACACACTTCTAGATTGCACACTCCAGGAGTACTCTGTGGATATCCAGGCCCCTCAGGGGCATTTCAGAGCAAGCCTGTGACAAGAAGTGAGAGGCACAGAGTGAGGGTCTGAGGTGAGGTTGCAGCCGGGCAAAGGTGGCTGAAATGTTCATGGAACCTCTCACTATAGTAGCCGCTGCAAAAGCACCTGAAGTGGCATGTGGCAGGTGTCTGTGAGCCGTGGGCAGACAATAACCCATTAACAATACATTGGCAGCCACACACCTGTTTAGAAACTTTATGTTATTGGAACTTTTGCAAATCTCTGTATTCTAATCCAGAGGCAATGCACAAAAACTGTGAAAATCACATAAATATAACTTAAAATTATTCCTTCAGGATATCTTTTCATTCAATTTTTTCAAACATCGGAATTTTGATGGGAAGCCTCTTGACTTCACGTGTGAGTCTCTCCGATCAGTTTTACTTCTATATTTATAAACATAGCTTTACTTCTTAATTTTGAGGCTGACTTGGCAACCATTTAGATCCCTGCTTCCAATGATTGATCTTCAGCTCCATGCGTGTTATGCCAACCTCTCCCGTAGACCTAAACCAGAAGCAGAGAGAGAGAGAGAGAGAGAGACAGAGAGAGAGACAGAGAGACAGAGAGACAGAGAGAGAGAGTCCTCTGCAACAATGACAACTAAATGAAGTTTGAGAGAAAAACCTTCCTGACTAGGGAGAGTTAAGACATCATTCAGACACTTGTAATATAGTCAAGTTAAAGACAGTGTGGACTCCAGATAAGCCACATGGAACCAAGTAGTTGAGTCAGTTCCAAGCTATTACAACCTTGAAATTCCACTTTCTCCTATAATACACTTCAATACATTTTTGTGAAACCTTATTAGATACATAGTTAACCTTGTGTGGTTTAAATAGGCAGTAGACATCAAAGATTCCATCTGTGTTTGGTCTAGCAACCTTCACTATTAGATATTTAATGAACATAATTTAACATGGTACTAATATTTCCTCTCTTTTTCATGTTTTGGTTTTGAAGAATTGTGATCTGTTGTGCCTTAATCACAATATCCATTGAGTTATTAGAACTTCGTTTCACACTCCTGATTTTAATGGATGCTAAAATTTCCTCCCATTGCCTTATAATCACTAGATATTTTTAACTCCAGCAAAGTTGCAGAATGCAATCACTTGTAGTCTGCAAGTCTGCTTCTTGAGCTGCTGAAGGTCAAGGTCATTACTTCATTATTAGTTTTCCATTTTTATAACTTTTGAGTAGTAATACTTACTCATTAATCATTGCCTTGGTTCATTTTCATCAAAATAAAAATATATTTATGATAACATATTTTAAAAGGGAAGTGCAGTTCCCACCAAAAATTTACTCATTCAGAATTTACAGATTTGAGAGTAGATAACAAAAATGTATTAAATGTATTAGGAAAATACTAATAAAAAAGGAAAACACTGAACAAGAAGTTAGTAACAGAGTCCTGATTCTCTTATATAGCCAAAGGCCTTGAATATAGCACATGCCTTCTGCACATCAATTCCTTGATCACAAAATTACAGAATTAGAATAGATGCTTTCTAAGGACTCATCTAATTCAAATAGTTTTTGATTCATATATAGTATCTCTTGATTATCTGCAAGCAAGTATTATCTATTCTTTACTATTCATTGGCACATGAAAGTTACATTTAACTGTATAGGCATTGATGTCATCATAAATAAAACGGTCATTATATGTATTTATATATATATTCAGATCTTAATGTTGTATCTGATTGGATTCTTATATGTTCTCAAAATTATTGAACTCTTACTAAAACTGTAAAGTATTAGAGTAGGAAAAGACTGGGCAGGCAATCTAGTTCAAATTCAAACTCACTGAAAGAATTCTTTATACTTTGTACCTTAATGACACTCACCAAGAATTTCCTTTAATACCTCTAATAACAAAAAGACACTTCTAGTAACAAGAAAACCTTGTTAACGTGCAAGACAGCCTATCCAATTTTTTAAAGATTCAGTTATTCAAGTCAATAAAATACATATTTCTTGATCACTTATGGAAATCCAGTGTTTCAGGCACTTAACAATATTCTTCCTTATACTGAACTTAAACTATGCTTCAGCCTATTCTTTTTCAATTGGATTATGTGATTAATGACTGAAATTGATATGCCATATGACTATGACTATTTTCTCAAATAAATTGAAATGGTGACCTACACATCTTTGTTAGAGTCTTCATTGTTAATTTTCTATTCAGAGAAGTAATCTGATTCTTTCTAACTCTCTAGTGGTATATTCGGCATAGAGGGAAAAAATGACAAGAGTATAGATACTTTCTCTGTATAGTTGTTTTTTCCTGCAATTTCTCAGTGTAGCTCTGACAGGTAATGTAAGTTTGCCCTATTCTATGGGTAGTTAGATGACATTTGCTTCATAAATTGTCAGCATGTTCTCTCTTCAAAGTTGTAAGGATGACCTTAAACAAAGACAAATGTCTTGTTAGAATACTAAATTTCTTCTTAAAAAGTCCTAGCCTTCGGACAAAATATCAAGCTCTTTATTTAAGAGAAGATCTGCAATTCTGAAACACAAGTTAAGAATAGAACTAAGTTAGTGATTTCCTGACCTTACGTGTATACACACTGGAGCATGCTTAAAATTCTCCAAGGTTTCTCTAATAATAATTAAAATGAATTTTATTGGATAAAACTTTGTATCAAACCACAAGAAATTTTATGTAGTGGAAATACTTCAGTACCTATCTTTAATTTTTATTTACTCCCCTCAACCTTTAATTACTCTGGACGCACCATCATTCACGGCTACCCAGGACTTGTCACTGCTGCTCTCCTTTGTATATCCACACTAAAATTTATCTCTACTCAATTCAAGATTTCTATTTTTTAAAGAGTTTTGTATTACTTTTAGACATAATAACACATGATAATTTAGATACAAAATACTAATCTGAAAATTTCTCCACTCCTGGACAGTATCTGTGCAATTTATTGGTCAACCCTGGAGACAATGCTCTTAGTTCTTTTACATAACACTCAAAATAGCAACGTGTCCACTAATAATTGGACCTGTAAGTTATGTAGAAGTGAAGGATGGCATTGTTGCTTTCCTTTATTCAATATATTTTTCTACAGGTTAGAGAAAGTAAGCAACAGTCTTCAAATTATATTACATAATCACAAATTACAACATTAAGGGAGATGCATAATTAATTAAAAAACTAATCCATAAATTTGTTCACTTATTACTTCAACTAATACATACTGAGTGTTACTATGTATAAGGGACTTGGCATATAGAATTGGAAAGAATATTCTACTTTCAAGGAAATTTTTATTTAATTTATTATAAACACCAGTCAATACAGTTGTTAGCCAGAAAGTAAACTACTTCCTACCTTTTTAAAATTAGTAGCATTTATAGTATTCGTCTACACACTAAACCAAATAGCAAGTATGGGGAGGATAGATAGCTTCTATAAATTGTCAGTATAACTTCAATCATGACTCATGAATTAATCTTTATTATTATGATTTTTGTTCGTTTGGGTAATTAATTTCAGAATGGGAAGAAAATTTTTTTCTTGATTTTTCCCTCTTGTAAGATTTACCTATTTTTGCTCTTTACCTACAGAGTAATTCAAAGGCCTTTAGGTCTTGGAAGACTTCGCTGCTGCATAAATCTTATAACAAAGATGATATAAAAATTCAAAGCCAGCCTTGTAACAGCTAGGCAAAAAAGAAATTAACAGAATTAGAATGTGGCAGGATAGAAGATTATTTTCATACTTTAATTTGCAAAAGTTAATGTCACTCTGGTTAGAGAACTGGTTTATCAGAGCAGCTGTTTGACAGATTTAGGCTATTTCCAACTGAACAACTAGATGTCACACGTACTTGTCCTCGTATGACAGCTGTAGGTCATTTGCGGACTTCAATCAACTTTCCATTACGAGTACGTTGATCCTTGTCATATAGCTGCATTTTTGTCGCTGTTGCTGTTGTTGTTATTTTCTTTTGATTATTTTAATGGGGAATCCAAAAAGTTCTAGTAAAAAAAAGGATTATGTTCCTTAAGGGAAAAGAGATTGGTTCTCTAGTAGTGTTTTCTCCAAAGTAATCAAGTATCCCGAGAATGTAGTCACTTTCCCCCCTTAAATAAGAAGCATATGGTATAGGTAAGGGTCAGCAAGCTATGGCTTGCCATCTGCCTTTGTAGATAAAGTTTTATTGGAGCACAACCTATCCATTTACACACTGTCTGTGGTTGATTTTCTCTACAAAGGCAAAGTCGAATAGGTGTGACAGAGACCATACGGTATGGTCTGAAAATTTTAAATATTAACTATCTTGCCCTTTACAGAAAGTGTTTCCTGACCCCTTCAATAGAGATAAAGAAGTATGTGCTTCCAGAGAATGGGAATAGAAACCAGTGTGCATAATGTGCACTATTTAATAAGAGAAGAAGGAAGAAAGAGTGGAACAAAGAGAAAAAAAAAAATAGATCATAAAAGTACCAGAGAGAATATATACAAAAAATATTTATATAAATATCCAGCCATTGTAAAGGCCAACGAAATCTTGGTAGTAATAGTTACAATTGCACATTCCTCTCTCATATATTGAAAATTAGAGATATTACGAAGGCAATATAGAACAGGTTCGGAGCAAGGCAAGATTTGGGTCAGGTATCTAAATAATCCCAGTATGATAAGTCTACTGTGCAACTGACCTGGTCTTAGGGGAAGAGGATGGAAGCCGAAGCCCTGTCTGTTATTTTGCTCTGTCTTCAAAAATCACATTAGTCTCAAGCATGAAGTGGAACTGGAGAGTCCAAGAAGAAACACCAAGAATTGACAGTAATGTCTTAGGTAACAGGTGCTAGGCAGCAATTATCTGTGCAGCCTGTGCCTAGGATCCATCAATCCACTGTCTGCTGGACCTCTATACAGAGGAATTAAATTCTGGGGAAATGGCAGTCACAGCAGTATCCTCCTGCTGAGAACTATATTCCTGGAAGGAAGGGGACAGTCTAACCTGGGAAGCAATTCAGGTGTCAGCAATGATCCATGATGCTTAAAGAGTGCAAAGATTGAGCAGAAAGCAATATGTGCTTCATGATGATGCCAGCAGAGAACTTCTTTATCCTTTGAAGGAAAGTCGTGGAAGGGTGTAGCACCAGCTTTCTGATCACAATATCCGCACAGAACACATGTACAAGCGCACATTGGTGGACTTCGTGATATACTTCACAGAGGAGATGGCGGGGGGATCAGGGGGATGGAACTGTTGATCATTGCCAGAAGCATGGATTGTGATCCAGGAATTCTTTCAGAATTTTTAAACCATCTGTTTGGATCTTGTGGCCTTCCTCCTCAACTTCCCCAATGCCTTTGTGAATGTGTCATGTTACTCAGAGTTTTTTGTTTTTTTTTCCTGATATAAAGCCTAATTTTCAGAAAATGAAATGAATAACTTCATCTCCATATTTAAGGAAAGGAAAAACACAACGAAAAAGAGGGACAGGGTAATGTCTTCATCATGGAAACAAGTTGGAAATAGTTTAAGAAGCTGACAAGTACTATTTTTTTATGTGGCAAAGTGAGGAAGGACAATAGATTCAGAGGACAAGAAAAATCAATAAGCATTTGCCTTAATATCTCTAGCCAGTTCCCTCAGAACTGTATCAAAGACAGTGTTGTATCTAATATTCTTAAAATTACTCATATCTATTGATTTGCCCATTAAACTGGGGACAAGGCAAGTTATGACTGTACCTTGTCTATGTCCCAACCTACAGCAGAGAGAACTAGAGGAGAAATAATAAAATAATATTGAGACTTTGTGGAAAGAGATAATACTCTTGGGTTTGGTACTTATAATCAGAAGTGAATGCTCTTAATTCCCTAATATTTGTTGACCCAGATTTCCATAGGGTATAATTATTCTCCTGTCACAAATAAGTCATTAGCTTCAGCAATGAACCAAGGAACATGGGAACACTAAAGCTGTGCTTTGGAATAGTACATTAGCATCTGCAAAGAATAAATGCAGCTCCCAAAGAGCCTAATGGGAACCAGGGAGAAGGCTTGGCACAACATAATCTGGTTCATTTATGCTTCTTGGGACTGACAGCATCAAAGATTTAGTCATTCTGGATCAATGTTTTGTTTTATATTAAAAAAATAAAAAGTCATCAATAAACTGGTTCTTGGTCATTTAAATTTGATGTTTTAAGTTTTTTATCCAATGTAGCATAATGTAGAAATAATTCTTCTACTCCATCACTGTATAAATATCTAAATTAAAGACAAATCATTGGTCTATTACATTATATCAAAAGCTGCAATTTATCTTCTAGCAATTCCCTTTTCTCTGTTGATTCTGGTTACACCAAAGAAATTCCCAGTTTAAACACACTCCTAAGCTAATTGATATTCCTTGTTTCCAGAAGATTATAACACTTTTACTTTCGATGATTCTGACATTTGGTTTTTCAGAACTGATCCATAAAAGCATATTGCTTTTTCTTGATTTCAACTAGGACAAATTACAAGTTGTTGAGTAATGATTCTATATTCATGAATTAGGACATTTCATATCCTGCAATTAGGACAGCTTGATTTATTTTGCAATGGTAAACTAAGACAAAAAATAATTGCTCAGGCATTACAAATTTTAAATAAAATAAAACATTTATTTTTAAGAGCCAAGCATTAATGAATTTCTGAACTATATACACAGATATTCTCATAGTAAAAAAATATTTATTCACCCACTCAGAATTATTTTCCCCATTGTATTTCCACAGGATGTTAACTATTGCTAGCACAAATATATCACCAGCCTATTTGTTTCTTTATGAACTCATTTATTTACATGTTTATCTCTTCTAATAACTGAGAATCTTAAAGTCAGGCACCATGTGTTATTCATCTGTGCAGAGTGCCTAGAATAGTCGAAAGTACATAATGAGAACTCAAGTATTATTTCTGAAACAAATTGTAATTAACTAAATCAAACAGAATTACAACTAGGTGAGGTTTCAAACTCTATTTATTAATTTATATCTGTTGCCAAGATGCAGATAGACTTGGCCAAAAAATATGGAAGGGCCTCTTGGACATTTGAGTGGATGGGGAAAACTGAGACTGTTTAGAACCAGAGAAAAGTGAAATAATAGGGTTACATTATAGATTGCCATTCATAGTTTCATCAAAAAATTTTCACCTCACTTACTATTGGTAAAGTTTTATACACACCTATGAGTTTTTAAAAACTACTAAAAATCCTCTTTCAGAATTTTGGCTAAGCTAAACCTTAAATAAGTCTAACAATTTTATTTTTGGCTAAATCTATGATGATTATAAATGAAATAAAATGCTTACTATTAATTTAAACCACTCTTTGTCAGTTTAACCTCTTAATTACTGGGAATGCCTTCCTTGGTTGTGTTACAATAAGTATTTGTTATGTTGATAAGTGTTTAAACATTTAAAAATATCTTCTAAGGTAAGCAAACAATGTCTACAGAAATGGTTTGGAAATTTAGGCGTAAGGAGTTAGTATTTTTTTATTTTAACCACAATTCTTCAGCTGTGACAGCAAGCTAATGATGGATATTATTTACATATTTAGGTTTTTTCATCATTCTAATCTAAAAGTAGAAATTTTTCTCAAAAAATTGATGTTAACATCAATTTTTATTATTAATAATTTCAAGTTTTCATTAGAAAATGTTAGTGTTTCAATTAAAAGGGCAACACCCTGAAACAAAAGCATTAGGATATGTTTAAAGTATACTGGAGGCTTAATATTTATTGGTTGGAATTTTAATGTCTATGCAAGCATTTCTGCATAATGGTTAAAAGCATAGGTTTTGGAGTGAACATGTCAGTGCTTAAAAGCACTTTCCACCAACTTCTAGCAGAGCGAACTTGGTTCATTTAATTTCTGAGCCACACATTCTTTGTCCTTAAAACTGGGACAGAATAATCTCACAAGATCATTATAGGGATTAAGTGGAATATTTCTAAAAGGAGTTATACTTAGCATACAGTGTTCTTTTAAAAATGGGAGCTATTTTTGTGACTGTTACATCTTTATATCCTCTGGCTGTTCTGCTCCCTGTAAAATGTCCATGTTTCTAATTCCAGTTACAAAAACAACTAATAAATATTCATTGGCCTAATTGAAGGTTAAAATGAGATAAAAATAATATCAGGATAAAAATATTTTTAAATAATAAAATCGATAAGACTGAAGAGTAAGAACTAGAAAATCAAGTGAATTTAGTATTTCTTATACTGGATACATTACAAAGTAGACTTAACACAAGGAATTGGTTACACGGGTTTTGAAAGGCTGAAATTCTCTTTTTTTTTAAGTAGGGAAAGAGGTAACCCAGATAGTAACCAAGCGTGCCGCTATAAACACAATCAGCGGGAGGAAAAGGAAAGAGATGAAGTGATCAGGATATAGTTGCCTGAATGGGGGGCCCCAACATGTCCCTAGGTGCTACGAGGTGCTGCTCTGTGGGTACATAAGGGGGCTTGGCACAGTGATTCCGGGAGTGCCCACGGAAGCTGAGACTGGAGTTCGCCATCTTCAGACGCTCAGGAGTGTCTACCAGAGCTGGAAACAGAAGAAAGTACCTGTCTGCTTCCTTTGTTTCACTCTCCCCCCAGTGCCTCCCATTGGCAGAACCTGAAAAGAAGCCAGGTAGTAACAGATCTGGGAAATTGTAGTTTCCCCATTCTCAAGCACAGAGTAGATTTAAAAAGTGTGATTTGAAACAGAAATAGATAACTGACACATAGTTTCCTAGATCTATTATTTAGAGGAAAGGAAAAAACAATAAGTAGCCTCTAGCTTAACTAAGAGGAGAAAATGAGAAAAAAAGAGACTTCAGAAAGTTTTGTTTTAACACTAATAAAAGCATCAGGAATGGAGAGCAAGCTAGAGGTGTTCAAGTAGAGGCCATGTTCCTTCAGCAAACACTTTCACAGGCACAGGGGGAAATTAGACAATTATGTGGGAAATTTAAAAGGAAATTAAGGTGTCAAATTGGCTCAGTCCAGAACTAAGGAAACTTGAAAGACAAAGAATGATCCTGAGTCAGGAAATGGGGCAAGTCACAAAGGGGCACTAGAGGCAATAGTAGAGGTGTGTGGGGAAGGCCACTGGAAAGCAGTGTGTACAGGAGCTGAGGCGCAGCCTGAGAGGCCCATTAACAGCAATAAACAACGTACCTCAATTGTGTGAGGAGCAGCGATTCTCCAAGAAGAAGGCTTCATCTCTTGAAATAAATAGCAAGACAGGCACATACAGTTACTTAAAATCATTGTCTTTTTTGCGAAATAATAACTACGTTCTTTTAATTATTTGTGGATTTCAGTGAAGGGTAGGATTTCTACCCAGAAGAATGAAAATGTAAAGTCAAGCAAACATATTTAAAAGCACAAGCCAAAACCTCTGGCAATGTTCATAACCAGTACTTCTTGATGCCATGCATCACAAGATACACGCCTAATCAGCAGCTGTTATTACAAAGTAATTAGCTATTAACTTTAGTTCCTTGGAGGGCAGCAGAAGTCACTTAAGATTATTCTAATCTGAAATCAGAGAAACAATAATTTTGGAAAATATAGAGCTGTCATTTTAATTTTGGGGAATTTTCCAGAAAATGCAAGACACCAAAAAGCGGAGATGTTATTCAGTAAAAGATGAATAAGCATTTGAGAATAGAATTTTAATTTAATATATTTTTAATTTGTTTCTTTAATAAAGTGGTAAACCAAACAAATACAAAGCAGCTGTAATGAGGTAGTTATGAGCTCACACGTTTAGCCAGACTGCTGGGATTCAAATTTTAGTACATGCTCTAACTACTTGTGTGGTCTTGATTACTTAACACCTCTGTCCCTCAGTTTCTTTATCCATCTGCTGTCTCCAAGGTGGAGACCCAGGAGAGCTGGTGGTGTAATGCCACTACAAATCCAAAGGCCTGAGAACCAGGAGAGCCAATGGCGTAAGTTCCAGTTCGAGTGCGGGAGAAGACTGATGTTATAGCTCAAGCAGTCAGAAAGCGAGGAATTCTCCCTTCCTCTGCCTTTTTGTTCTATTCAGGCCCTCAATGGATTAGATGAGGCCCACCTATATCAAGGAGGGAAATCTACTTTACTCAGTCTACAATTCAAATGCTAATCTCATCCGGTAACACCCTCATAAACACACCCAAAAATAACATTTAACCAAATACCTGGACACTTCATGCCCTAGTCAAGTTGACACATAGAATTAACCGTCACACAGCTGTTGTGCCAGATAAAATATTACTAAAGGAGATTAATAAGGGCTATGTACAAAGCATATGACCACTGACTTGGAAAATGCATTCATTTCTAGCCCCATCAAGTAAGACATTCAGAAAACAGTTCACATCCACCTGGAATGGATAAAAATATTCTTTTACTGTTTTGTACCAGGGCTATGTTAACCCAGTGGCTCTTGGTCCTAATATAGTCTGAAGAAATCTGGACCATTTGGACAACCTGTAGATTACCACATCATTTCATTACATCAATGTCATTGCTTTAATTGGCCAGCATGAACAAGAAGTAGCTAACATGCTGGAAGCCTTGGGGAGTCAGATGCCCTTCAGAGAAGGGGAGATAAATTCTACAAATGATTCAAGGATCTACCACCAAAGTTTGTAGGGGTCCAGTGATCAGGGGCATGCCAGGGCATCACCTCCAAAATAAGAGACAAATTGGCGCATTTTTGCATCCCATATTGCAAAGAGGGAAACACAGTGCCTTGGAGGCCTTTTCAGTTTCTGGAGGCAAGACATTCCACATCTAAGAATAATGCTCCAGTCCATATACTAGGTAACGTGGAAGCTGTCATGTTTTGAACAGCTTCCAAAGGCCACTCACTTTCCTTGGCTCATGGCCTTGCCAAAGACCTCCCAGTAGGCTAACCATTTCTTGCTTCACTGGCCATGATGTCATCAATAGAATGCATTAGTGTGAAATTATGTGAAATGTCAAATGGGTCTAGATCTCTCTGTACTATTTTATGAGAGAAAGTGAAAGAGTTAATAGGCCTGCATACACTGTTGTTTGTTTGTTGCTAACGAATACGATCTACTTTTCTGATATGAATATAAAAAGAACTCATTTGCCAAATCAATAGCTACATACTATGTGCCTGACACTGTGTTAATCTGCACCAGCAAAAACACCATGCCTGGCACAGCAGCTGCACTTGTAGCTTGGTTGGATTTATAGTAGTCCACTATCAACATTCAGATTCCATCTGGTTTTTGCAGGGACAAGACTGAAAAATTAAATTGAGATATAGTGGGGATCACTACTTTGCAATCTTAAGTCTTTAAATGTGGCAGGAATTTCTGCCATTTTTCCCATGATATGATAAGGTTTTTGATTTAGTATTTGGGAAGGGTGGAAGGTAGACGAGTTTTGGAGGCTTCTACGTGGCCTTGTTCACTATAATATTTCTTACCCAGCAGTATACAGATCTAATATAAGTTTTGTACCTACTAACATGTACATCTATTCCAATTATAAATTCAGTGTCTGGGCAGTGACTAGTGACTTTTTATCAGGGTGAATACCTTAAGCCTCCTGATCATCCTTTTTTGACTTCGGATGATAACAAATTGATATACCCTTGCTATCATCCTATTTTGTGCCTGTATTTGCTGTGATCTATTACTATGTGTCAGATCACCTAGATTGTCTCTCTAAACTTGTCACTTATTTCAAAGACTGTGCTCACGTGGCTTTGAGAATTGTGTTACCATCAGGTATTTATTGTTTCAGGTTCCTATTATCCCCAGTTCTATTAGTGAGCCCGTTCTACAATGGCATCTCCTACATTAGCCCTGGCCTTCAGAGAAGCCATCACTGACTTTTTAGTGAAGCTGGTGCCCCTCTCATCAGCACATTTCTTATTGCTTTGGTAAATGTCGTATCTTCCAGGTGTTCTCTGGGAATGTAGTCATCTGGGTATTTCCTGGCCTTACATATTAGATTTAATCGAATATGCCCACTTCTCTGAGTCTTTTAATCCTTTCTTGCATCATTTACCTTTGTAATTCTGACATTTTACCTCACTTAGGGTAGCAATTGCTTTTTTTCATACTTCTAGGAGCCTTCTCAGAGGCATATTCATACCATCTCTCAGCGTCTTTGCCAGGGTGTTAAATCTTGTGTTCTAGAAAAGTTCTCCTATGTCAATATATTGTATTTTATTGCATTTTATCTTCTGGCCCCCTTATTCCAGCACCCCCAGAACCAGGAATATGTGTATTCTCCTGACAGTATATGGTGGCTAGGTCTTGCAGTCCCTTCATGTCATTGTCCCTTTTCTCTCATCAGGCTTAACATACCTCTGCCCAAGTTCTGTTGAGACTTAATCAGAGTTAATGGCCTAATGTCCAGGAGGGAAGATGAAGGCAGATTATGAAGAGAAGACTGTTGCCTTTCAGGGGAGGATTCTCTTCATTGTCCATTATTTGAGAGTAGACTTAGATGGTTCAGGGGATCTAGGGTTTCAAGATTTGGAGGCATCCATCCAGGTGTCCTCATGCCATGATTCCGCATGTCCCCATGCTCTTCCTGACTAGGGCCTCGACGTTGGCCAAACAGACCTGCTTTCATTGGACTTTTAGCCATCTTTGGAGCTTGGCTACTCTTAAAATAAATTCCTAGTCCTGGTCATCTCTTTTCTCTGCTCACTAGCTGCAGGAGATAAGAACATCTTTGTGAGACCAAGGAGGCCCTCTGTCTTTCATAGTTCGCTTTCAACGAACAATTTACTGTCCACTTTCATCTTTTTGTTATCCTCTCCATGAACCTCAATTGAGCTTAGCAATAGTGACACAATTCTGTTGTCCTTATAGTTATATTTCCCCCTGCCCCATAATTCTCCAAATCCCGATATATCGCATGAGCTAGTGCAATCCTTTCCTCCAGGTGTGTCATCTCAGTTTACCAACAGTGAAAACTTTAACAACTGCCTTTTTTGTGACAGGAGTTATCCATTCTCTAGCTGCCACTAGTTATGTCATCCTCATGCCAGAGGTATGCGGTGATCCAGTGCCAAAATCCTATCTCAGCGCTTGTTTTCTCTGACCACTTCTGATACCAGGTTGAGTTTTATGGGAAGCAGATGGGGATCTTTGAACCCTGCCCTGCAGCGTTGTCCCAGATGGGGATGAGGGGTCAGGCCTTAAACCACAGCATTTCATTCAGTCGCTGGTCTAAGGCTCCCCTGCAAGAGCAAGGAAGTTTTCCTCTGTGACAGCTGAGGGCCATCTTCCGGCTATAACACAAGCAGCTAAAAAGGGAGATCAAGGTGGTCTCTCACCATGTCCACTGCAAAAAGCAATTTAAAAGTTGTTTGGATTTATCCTTATATACTCGATCAATTGAGCCTTTATTAAGATTATAAAACACAATACAAATATTTTAAGCCTTGAAAATGAGAAGATAAAGGCATCATCAAGAAAGATTGGGATATAGAAGAGGAGGCAAAGGGTAGAAAAGATATATAAGTTCTCAAACCTTCAAGTTCCATGATTCGGAGTCAGGATACGACTGTATGCAGATGTAGAATATGAAATTTTAAAAATGAACATAAGAAAATAGCAATGTAATTATAAAAAAGAAAGAAAGAAAGCTGAATGGAGTTATATAAGCATGCAAAATTGTCATTTTTTGGAATGGGGTGTCAGTGTATGTATTTTAAATGATAAGGCAAAATAGAGTCATTCGCATATGATTTAGAGTTACAGAAATAACCAATGTACATACTTAGTTAAAATGGAAGCTTTTAAAAGAATTAGTTTTGGGCCGGCCCCATGGCTTAGCGGTTAAGTGCGCGCGCTCCGCTGCTGGCGGCCTGGGTTCAGATCCCAGGTGCGCACCGACGCGCCGCTTCTCCGGCCATGCTGGGGCCGCATCCCACATGCAGCAACTAGAAGGATGTGCAGCTATGACATACAACTATCTACTGGGGCTTTGGGGGAAAAAATAAATAAATAAATAAAATTATCAAAAAAAATAAAAAATAAAAGAATTAGTTTTGGGGGAGTGACTGGAAGTAGAGATTGGTAGGACAGGAGATTGATTCTTTTCATACTTTCTGTTTACATCTATCTTGCTTGTGTTTTTAAAACAAAGTGTCCGTGTCAACAGATAAATGGATACATACACACACAATGGAATATTATTGAGCCATGAGAAAGAAGAAAATCCTGACATTTGAGGCAACATGGATGGACCTTGAGGGGATTATGCTAAGTGAAATAAGTCAGACAGAGAAAGACAAATACTGTATGATCTCTTATATGTGGAATCTAAAAAAAGCCAAATTCATTGAAACGGAGACTAGCATTGTAGTTACCATGGGCTGCGTGTAGAGGAAATGGGGAGATGTTGGTCCAAGAGTACAAATTTACAGTTATAAGATGAATAAATTCTGGGGATCTAATGTATTGCATGGAGATTATACTTAATAATATGGTATTATGTACTTGAAAATTGCTGAGAGAGTAAATTTTAAATATTCTCACCACAAAAAGGAAATAATAATGTGATGTGACAGAAGTGTTAACTAACTCTATATTGGTAATCATTTTGCAATACACAAGTGTATCAAATCAAGACATCGTACACCTTAAACTTACACAAAGTTATATGTCAATTATATCTCAATAAATCTGGAAAAAAATAAAACAATGTATTAATATATACAATAAAAATGAAGCAACAATTCTGGGTTTTTTTAAAGACAATGTTGGTAATTGTGTAAAATAAATTAATTTATTAAGGATTTAGTGTTTCATGACATTGTTAGAGGCCATGAGGAATCTGATTAACATAGAAAGTTAATTTATACTTAATTCCTCATTATGTTGAATATGCAATCTCAATGTTAAGAAGTGAGTCAGAAAAAAATTATAACCACAAAATATTTGGTGGTCATGGCACGGATTATTTACTCTGGAGGAGTTCATATTGACTCTTTCAGCCTTCATTTGCATTTTATCCTCCTCCTCAGGAGTTTCACAGTGCATCTCATCTCTTTTATTTCTCCCACTCCTCTTTCTAAAGGTTTAAAATTAAATTTAATACTGTATGTTAAGTAACACAATTTCTAAAGAGTCAACTCTAGTGAATAGGATGCCTTTATTTCCATAAAAAGAATGTTACAGGTCAGAAAACCTGTCACTTGAATCCTCACCAATTAAAAGTAAAGGTAAATGTAAACATTTTTTAGGTATAAATTTATTCTCTGCAGTAGGAGCCTGTCTTTGTAGAGTTAATGGCTTTATGATAGTTGAGTATCTGACTTTTAACTTCTTCTTCCTGAATTGTTTCTTTTTCAACTAACAAACTTGAATTTCTGTTTACGTAAGTTTCAACAAATGATTATCTCACACCGGCTTTCTACCACATATGAACTGCTAGTATGCAAATTGAGGGCAAAATGTCAGAAAGTTAGAAAAAGCATGCAGAAATAGTCCACAAATGCTTTGTGAATAAAGCCCTTAATCTGGTTACTAGCTGTACCATCTGTTCTCTAGTCATGCATGTTTTTTTTCTCCAAAATATACGTGCTATGATTCCTCCTAGAAGAAATATTAAGAAGCCACACAAAATAAGCGAGTTCTTTTTTATTCTTTTAAGATTTTGTTTTCTTCTGGAAAGATGGGCAGAATGAGTTGAGGACAGAATACAAAATCGCTATTTGAAAGTAAAAGGAAATAAAATAAAAGTGAATTCTGAAAGAGACCAGAGAAATTGAGCACCAATTCACTTGAACAAGTGAACAAATATTTCAAAAATAAGGAATAAAATCATTAAGCAAATCTGAGATAAATTGTGGTGACACATGTTGCTTTCCTTGAAAGAGTAAATATGCCCTTGATTATAAGAATAAATTAGATCAATGTTCAATTTAGATGCTTCGCTGTAACTTAATGACACTGAAATAATAAAAAGTCTTTTCTTGGGGAGTGGACCAGTGACCAACAACTTGTAGAGTGTGCCCTCCCCTTGTGCTTATGAATAGACACTAACAACATTTTTTTAACCACTACTTACAGACAGCTGGAAGAGGGACGCTAGATTGGTAACATAATGCCTAGCCAAGAAACAGAACTAGCATGAAATGCAGTGAGGGTCATTCTACATGCTAGCTGGCAGAAATTTCCAGTAGTCCATCAAACTCTAGTAAGGTTCACATACACAATATAATCAAAATATGACAAATCCACATTCTAGATTGATTTTTTTATTAAAGTAGGTTTACAATAGAATAGAATGAATAGAATAGAATAGCATAGGAGTAGAGCAGAGCAGAGCAGAGTAGTGCAGAGCAGAATGGAATGGAATGGAATGGAACGGAATAGAATAGAATAGAATAGAATAGAATAGAATAGAATAGAATAGAATAGAATAGAATAGAATAGAATAAGAATAGAAATTCCAAAACTGTAAGGGCTCTGCAGAAGCCCTCTAGATGACTAGATAGCTCCAAAATAGCTTGTAGGACAGTAGGAAAATGAACTGAATGCTTTCATCATAATCGTCCTAAATTTATCAAAGTAATCCTGACTTTTGTTGAATGTTATGGCTAAAAAGGGCCTTATATTGGTGTGTATTTCTTAGAAGACCAAAATATCATTTTCATCTTCCAGAACACTCTGCTATGGGTCAAAAAAGAGGCATAATTCCTGAAATAATTCGGAAAATATTAAATTTCAAAGTTTCAATAGTCATGAATTGTTGACTTAGCTTCATCATCATGCAATTCATCCACTGTGGAATTATCTGAGATAAAAGTTTTGTCTAGAATTTCTGCCTTGACATTTACCTATTTATTAATCTGATTGAATTCGCATTTCTGTTACACCACAAAATAAGGGAGATATAGTGATACCTATATTTTTACAGAAATTTGACTATGCTGATGTCACCATGTCTTTTTCACACTTATTTCTTTAGCTTCCATTTCAACATTAACATTTGAATTGGATACATATACACAATAATATATATATTATTATGTATATAATGTATATGTATCAACAATGCACATATTCATTTTTGTCCAATAAATGAAAGAGTGTTTTCCCTATCTGTTATGCACCATTTGCACCGTTGTCACAGTCATATTTTTAAACTAGCTATACTCAAAAGATAAAACTTCTCATAGTTATGCTTACAATATTAAAAAATGTTATTTATTTAATTGACATTAAAGAAAACAATTTGCAATTATTCTCTTCTCATATAAAATATGTATTGACCATCATGACCGAACTCTTTTGTCTGTGAATAACATGGGTCCCAAGAGATATAACAATGTTCCAAATGTCTGTGACAGAAATAACAGATGTAAAAATGCCAACATTTAAAAAAATATTGTTTGATTTCTATTAATTTCATACTAGGCTATCTAAGGTTAATTACCAGAAGTATGAAAGCTCAAAAACATAAAATTCAAATAAATAGTCCACCTCTACCTCTTACTTTTCTCTGTTAACACTAATCAATTAACAGAAACAATTGTCATGTGCCCTTTGGATCACCTTGTAGTTTACAATGACTTTCTGACCCATAGCCCAGTCTTTACTGATACTGATCCCATCTGTACTAGGTAAGTAGAATATTTTTACATCGCAAGTGACTAATTAGGCTAATAATGAAAAGTGAATTAAAAGAGAAACTTTTCTTCAACTTACATTTAAATTAGGAAAATGAACTATGTCTTTTTGCAGGGAACTATTGTTCCCTATGTAATATTGAGTAAGTTACTAAATCTTAATATACCTTAGTTTGCTTAAATTTATTAGAGGAATTTTTAGAGGATAGAACAAATTAAAATAAATAATTTTTAACTCATAATAATATTCAATTATTTATAATTGTTAAAAAACATCATTGTTGTATATAGCTATTTACTGATTTTATGCTTCATAAATCAAGTTATATAGACTTTCATTCCTCATGAAAGTATTCTCTCCGTTTATAACTCAAATTCATTTTTTTCTTGGCTGCACATTATTTACTTCTATAAGTGTATCATAATTCACTGAAATATTGACAGATTGAAGGATATGCATGTTTTCTTTTTATTTCTTCTCTGAACAATGCTGCAATACATAACTTTAGACATATTTTATTTCTATAGAATTAATCCTATGAAATTGATTTTCAGAAATGGTTAGGATGGCTCCAGGGTCTACATATATTTTAATAAAAGTCACCATTTTGCTCTTAAAATTGCTATAACTATTTACATTACCATCAGTTATATATAAGATAAATTTTCTCTGATTCTTCATCTGTAGTAGGTATTATGTCAATTTTTAAAATAGCCTGTCTTATGGGTATAAAATGTTTGTTCAATGTTATTTTAATTTGCATTTTTTGACTACTAATTAGAGTGTTTTTTCATATGCTTATTCACCATTTGGGTTTGTTCCTCTGTGAATTGCATCTTCATATTATTTCCACATTTTCCTACTTTTTGTCCCTGACTTATCAAATTATTTTTTTCCTGTGCTTTGAGTTGTTTCTTTCATTTAGGCCCAAAATTCTAGTCTTAACAGTGATTATGTCTTCTTCAATTCATTTGCTAAATTGTTCATTTGGGAAATCATACTTTTTGTATTTCCTAGTTCCAAAATAAGCACTTTCCACGTACATAGGCTGTATTTGAATCTATTAATCTCTTTTTTGATCATTATTCAAGTTGCTGCCTATCAACATCAACAGCTGTTTTCCTTGCCCTGTACTAATTTTGTTGTAAGTGCTACTTTTATCTTGTTATCTAGAATACTTATACTTGTTGTTATTATTATATTTTTTTTACTGTTTCTTGGGTTTCAGGTCTGGTTGGTGCAGCTCCACCTACTGTGAGTAAATGGCATGAAAGCATTCTCCACCCTTGTGGGGGTGTGGATGCAGCCTTGGGTAAGCTGCCTTTCACCTACAAAGGCACTAGAAGTGCGCACCTGGGTCTCCTCCCTCTTAAGGCCTCAGGGTTGGGGAGGGCCCAGCCCACTTATTCATGTTCCCACTGTCCTCATTGTGTTGACATTTCATATATGCATCAATGGATGCCAGAAGGCCAAGATTTTTCTAGGCTATGCTGATCTGAGTATTCACCCAGAGCTTTAGCTCATCCCATAATGTCATGGGACTTCTACAGAGTTCTAGCTAGAAGAGAGAGTGTGAAGTTCAGAGTGAAAGGGAGGAAGCCAAATTCAGCTCTCAATCTTTCTAGAATTTTTCATGCCTGTATTTTCTTTCCACAACTAAATATCCAAATATTTAGATTAGCTCATAGCTACTTGGATATATTAACATCTTTAAAATATTTCATTCAAAATTGCTTTCAGCATATAAATACAAAGTGAGAGTAATCGACTTTAAAATGCATTACTAGTATAGTTAAAATTAGTAAAAGCTATTTTGTCTCAATGAAATGCAAATGAGTTTTTAATCCTCTTCTTCTCCATATATTCCCTGGTATTATATTCTAACTTGTCAATCATAATCAAAAAGAGAAGAAATAAAGAAGTGTGATGAATATAAACCTTGATATTTATCTTTTTATGTAACTTTCAGCAAGTGAAAGCCTAACAGCATTAAAATTTTCCTTAAAATATAACTTGTCTTGAGAATTCACACAATAAGGAAAATTGTGTGATTTATCATATGGTGTTTCACTCTGACAATAGATTGATGAGTGATGTAAGTGATCCCTACTCTCTAGATCTCAACAGATACTTATCTTCAGAACACATATTTTTCTTTTTTGAAGTTTATATTCCACAAGTTTTTCAGGATTCATAGTAGTCTAATGTCTTTTAAACAAATCCAAACATCTAATTTTACTCTTTCAGAAGTGCTTTCAAAGAGAATGATGAAAATTTTATTTTCCCTTTAAAAGCTTTGGGGTAGAATTGATAATGCATAATTATGATTCACATTTCATTTATGCCCAGTTTTAGACTAGAGTTTTCGAAATATTAATACTGTGCTTTAATATTGAATAGTAATCATATGATAGAACGTTGATGGGCAGTTTTCTTATTACAAATATTTCACTTTGTAATAGACAGTTTCTTTTTATGTCTATGGATTGATTGTCTCATGCTTTGTATAAATCACATATTATGGGATCATAATTCTGATCTACCTATTAAAACTTTAATGTAACTAGATTAGCTTCAGGATAATTTATACTATTAATAACACTGTAAGGAAAATATAGTGGCCACTTTAGAAAATCCGATGCCACATTAAAAGCTATAGTGAATTATAATATTAATAATGATAGCATGATACAAAACTCGATACATTGTTCCTTCTGCCTAACATAAATATACTAGGTGGCATGAAAAAGCCAGTTAGAGAATTCATAGAGATATGCAAGTAGGAAAATTAAATAATAGCAACACCATTGAATAATATAGTAATGCAATAATACCAACTAGTATTTCATCTATGCAACATTCTTGCCAAGTAGTGGATTTGTAACCCAAACACCCGAGTTTAGCTTTGCCTCTGGTCTATGAAAAACTGATTTAAAAACCTTTGGAAAATTATTTTACAGATGTTGCAATCTCATTTTCTTCATGTGTCACATGGGGAAAATAGGACTGAAATAGGGAAAATAGGACTTTTATATCATAAAATTAATGATATAATATATGTGAAAGGGATTTTAAAATTGAAAGAAGTGGTGCAAAAGTAAAGTCCTGCTACAACTAAAGATTGGTCCATTTTAGCATGTAAACAACTAAACATATAATAAATGTAAATTCTGAATTTCTCATAAGTTCCACGTTTTAGAGACTGTTATTAAGAGGATTCTAAGAGTTGGTCTATATTTAGACCAAATATAGTTGGTCTATATTTCTAACAAAAAAATGAGAGAAAGAAGAAAAAGGAAGTGGGGGAAAAGGAGGAGGAAGAATAGGAAGAAAAAATAGAAAAGGAAGAGGAGAAGGAGGAAGGAAGGAAGACATGGAAAACAAATCACGATTACAAAACCAAAAGAGCCTTTCAGACTGGTACTTTATAGAACAGATCTATATACTGCTTACATGAAATATCAAAATAAGAAAATGCTAAGTCATCACATTGATGACAAAATTCAAAAAACAAGTATTTTAGTTTAACAGTTTTTAACACCAATATTCAGTGTTTATTTTAAAAGTTTCGCACTTTAGCATTCTTGTTACATCAAAAATGGAACCTGCATCATCTGTAACTGTTTTGGAATCATGATGTATTTGTGAGGAGAGTGGGGGATTCATTCATTCTCTAGCAGGATACTCTTTTATATGTTATCTCAGTTAATATTTGGAATCACTCTTTCAATTACATATGATTTCCATTTCGCGTAGGAGGAAACTGGTAAGACGTATTCAACATTACACTTTCAGGAAGAGCTGGACCTGGATTTGAAGCCCAGAATTACTAACTCTGAAGACATTTTTATTTCATTACACCATCTCCCATCTGCATCTGCTTATATTTTCTTAATAAATAAGTGAGAAATTGAAGGCTAATTAGGTTAATTTGGATAATATTAGACATATAATTTAATAGGACAAGATTAACATTATTTAGGCAATGTTTATACAACTGGTAAATTTAGAGAAAACAAAATCAGCAAGATCGGTAGTTCAATTTCAACATAACCCTTCAGATAATTTTCTAACATTTGATCAAATGAAGCATGATTATGCCTAATTTGAATGTGGATTATCTTTTTATAAAAAATAAAGATTTCTTTACTGATTATTAAATTCACATGAAAGTCACAATGTTAATTTTACTGCCATGGCAATTTTTTCCTTTGCAAATTGAAAATAATCTCATTGAAATCATTGACTATTTTAAAAGAAATTAAAAACTTTAATTTATTGTGAAGATAATTGAACTGACCTCAATTTTTCAAACTCTTCATTTTATGGCAAATTATCATTATCTGTGTAAGATTATACTCTTGTTTGAATTTATTTTATTTTAGTGTTTTCCTTCACCCACATACCCTAATCCACATTCCCTAGTCACATCTAAAGCTCCGTGAAGTCCACAGTAGGCACATATTCTAATATGTTTGATGTATGTCCTTAGATAGTGATGTGTTCTGGTAAAACATGTAATGATTTCTTGTTTGTCTCAACTTTAAAATTATAACAATAATAGTGTGCTATGTACCTTGTTCTGTTTCCTACTTTTTATTAGTAAAGCTATATTTTAATATTTATCTGTTGTTTTAGGTAGATCTTATTTGTGGTTTATAAATACATGACATTGAAGAGAATTCTATTCATAATATTTAATTTATCTATGACACGAAAGATGACGGCATAGGCTGCCTCCGACTCTCAACTACCACAAATACAGACAATACACAAATGTTATACGGTCCTTTATGGATTTACACAAAATAGAGAAATTTTCTGGTATGTATAAACAAGGCATGGAATTGCTGGATTAAAGGGAATACAAATATTCAATTCTGCTAAACACTGTCAGATGGCTTTTCAGGAAGATTAATATTTTACTTTCATCTTCAAGTGTAGTTTTGTTGCATATAACATTTGTGAAGATAAGCAGTCTTAGTTACCTGATATCTTAGAGGTTACCTGGCCAGAAACTGCCTTGTATCTGGGTCTTGCCTTCACCCCAGGAGCACAGGGGAACCCAATCACAACTTCCCTAGGGACTCATGGTCGCCTCTCCACAGTAGGAAGATCTGCCGCTTTCCACAGGCCCTGTTGGTCTCCAGGGGTTGAGCAGCTATTTTCCCAGTGATTGCTTTAAATTGCTGTCACCTAATATCAAGCAGCCATCCCATCAAAAGAGGTAACAATAGGAGATTGTACCCAGTGCATTCCATCAGCGTTAGACCAAGTTATCCACAAGTTAACAGGAAATCAGAGAAATAGGTACCTGCTGTTTTATGCCTGTGAGATTTATCGAGCACCAAGCAATACAGCTGGGGTTCACCCTGATTCCAGAACACAGAAGCAGTTTTCTTCAACACCTGTAAAATATTACTCCCTTGCCTGCTGCAATCAGCTATTTTGGAGGATAATCTGATTATGATTTGATTCTTGTTTTTTTACTGTTGTTGTTGTTAGGTGATCAGCTTTTTCTCTTTTTAAGCTCTCACCATATTCTCTTTATTTTGCTTATCTAATTTCATGGCAGCATGCAGATGTTTAGAATATTCTGTTTGTTCACGGTTTTGTTAAATTTCACTATAAGACGTCAAGGTATGACTTTTTTGTTATCCATTCCTGTTTGGTACTCTATGATATATTTCCAATGGATGTTTTTTATCTTTATTTTAGGAAATTCTTAGTCATTATATTTTCATGTATTCCCTCATTTCAAATTATTGTTTCCTTTCTTTCTGGTAATCCTATAAAATGGTCTACCTAAAGATGTTTATATAGCCACTTCTGCATTTTATTTTTTGTATAGTATATTTTTTCCCATCCTTCTACTTTTAATGTACCTAGGTCTTTAAGTCTGAAGTGAGTTTCTTATAAGTAGAATGCAGTGGACCATTTTATTTTAACCCACTGCCAATTTATGTCTTTTGATTGGTGTATTCAAACCATTTACATTTAAGGTAATTGCTGATCTGTTCATGTGTGATTCTGCTACTTGATTGTTGGTTTTCTATTTGCTTCCTCAGGTTCTATGCCACTGTTTTCACTTTTATTACCTTCCTCAGATTACTTGAATATTGTGCAGGATTACATCTTGATTTCTTTAGAGTGGTTTGTGCGTATCTATCTTTTTTGTGAAGTTGTTATAGCAGTTGCTCTGAGTGTTACAATATGCATATGTGACTTATCACAGTCGACTGGTATCAACATTTTACCACGTCCAGCAAAGTGTGGAAACCTCTCTTGCACTTAATTTCTTTTTTTCCTCCACTTTTAAATGTCATTGTCTGGTACATCAGATGGTGCTACAATTTCTATTTCTGTCCCCAAATATGATATGTAATACTCATGGAGAACAGGATAATCAATTGTATATGCCTATATTTCTGCTCTTTCTGTTCTTCCTTCTTCCTATTTGATGTTTCAAGTTTCCTTTTTTTTCCCATCTCGTTTCTATGTGAAAAATTTTGTATAGCCAATCTTTAAAGGTAGTTCTCTTTCATAAAATTTTTCAGTTTTCCTTCAACTGAGAATTTCTTTATTTTCCTTAATTCTTAAGGGTTACTTTCACCAGCTATAGAATTCACGTGGACAGATTTTTTTTGTTCTTTCAGCCCTTGAAAAACATTATTCTATGGTTTCAGATGACATACCTCCTGTCATTTGAATTGGTGTTCCCCTATAGGTAATATATCACTTCTCTCAGGCTTCTTTGAAGGTTTTGTTTTGTTTTGTTTCTTTAGTTTCTGAAAGTCTGATTATAATGCGTTCGGTGCAGATTTCTTTTAGGCTTATCCTGTTTGGAGTTCGCTCAGCTTCTTGAATCTGTAGGTTTTTGTCTCTCACCAAATTTAGGAAATTTTCAGCAGTTATTTCTTTAAATAGTCTTTCAGTCCCTCACTTTTCCCTTTTTAGAACTCTGATAATAAGAATAATGGATCTTTTGTTATTGCCGTGAGGCAATGTTCTTTTTTTTCCAGTCTAGTTTTCTCTATTGTTTACATTGGAAGAATTCTATTTTTCTTCCTTCTAGTTCAATGATTCTATCCTTTGTCATCTCCACCCTATTATTGTCTATCCAGAGATTTTGAAAAATTTCTGTTATTGTATTTTTAATTCTATAATTTCCATTTAGTTATTTATTATAGCTTCTATTTGTTGAGATTGTCTGTGTTTTTATTTGTTTCAAGATAATTTGTAATTCATTGCTGAGACACTTTTATGATGAGTGCTTTAAAGTCCTAATCAGATAATTCCGACATCAGCTTCAACTTAATGTTGGCATCAGTCTTTTCTCATCAAGTTATGATTTTCTTGGTTCTTAGTATGATAGGTGAGTTGTTTTTTTGTGTGTGTGTGTGTGAGGAAGATCAGCCCTGAGCTAACATCCATGCTAATCCTCCTCTGTTTTTGCTGAGAAAGACCGGCTCTGAGCTACCATCTATTGCCAATCCTCCTCCTTTTTTTTCCCCAAAGCCCCAAAAGATAGTTGTATGTCGTAGTTGCACATCCTTCTAGTTGCTTTATGTGGGATGCGGCCTCAGCACGGCTGGAGAAGCGGTGTGTCGGTGCGCGCCCGGGATCTGAACCCGGGCTGCCAGTAGCAGAGCGCGAGCACTTAACCACTAAGCCACGGGGCCGGCCCGACAGGTGAGTTTTTATTGTGTTCTGGACATTTTGTAGATTATGTAAGGATACTCCAGATCCAAAATAAATATCTGATACTAGTAGGCAGTGACTTACTTAGTTTTAGCATATAGGTTTTGGTGTATTCTTATTGGCTGTGGTTCAAAGGGCAGTTTAATTTTCAGAGCCTTTGCAGGGCTGTGTTGGTCTGCTGGGTTTTTCTGACGCTGTAGGGCCCCCACTGTTCCCTGCTGATGCTGTCTGAGGAGGCAGAAGTTTCCCCAGACCAGACTTCTCCATCTCTTGGAGGAAGAGTGTGGTGGGACGCACTACCCGTGTCCTTCCCCTGGCTTAGTGTCTCTGAACAGAGGAGAGTCTAGATCCTATGAGGACAAAGAGACTTCCCAGACCAGGCTGTGTATTGTGGCTGCATACCTCTCGCTAGTTCTATCTGCTTGCCCAGGGGTCTCAGGGTTGGAGAGGGGAGTCTCTGTCTCACTGACACAGATAGAAAAGACTTACTGGGCCTGACCATCTCCTTATGAACCTGGGTCTCTCTTACTGGTTCTTCCCGTCTGCTAGAAGATTCTGGGAGCCTCAGTCTTGGCAGGGAGGGAGAGTGCCTCCCCTGGCTGCTTAGTTCTGGCAGGGCTCCCAATCAATCCTCCTTCCCAGTGGTGTCAGGCTCCATGAAGACACCAGAGGAACTACTCTGATAAGGAAGAATCAGCCTACCCAGGCTGCCTTCTGGTGTTAGGTTGGGAGTCCATGAATGCCGGGTTTGGGTTGTCTTCCTTCCTGGGTGAGAGGCCTCAAGAAGCTCTGCTGCTGTGCTGTCCCTTCAGGCCTGGGGTCCAAAACTAACTCTTCTTTGGGGGTTTAAGACTAACTCTTCTTCTTACCAGCTTTCAGAGTCCTCCTTTGGTTGTCTCTTGCAGCATTTCCAAGGTTTGCAGTTGTCATTAGTGGGGAGAAGCAAGAGGAAACAAGTCTGCGCCATCTTGTCCAGGCCAGAAGTCCCCATGTGCTCAACTTTAAAATAAAGATTGATAAGCAATTGTGAACAAGGATTATTTTTGCTTCTGACATACTTTAATATAAAATAGAATGGCACTAGTTTGAATGTTTAAAGTTTAGTGTTACTTTTACATAAGTAAGATACAAGCTGTCAGTGTGACAATAAATAACAAATAGGGGTGATTCAATTGAGCATGGTTGATCCAAACACAGACATCAATCTTTGCTCCCACCAAACACCTCACTAAGATGATTGCAAAATAATACAAAAATATAAATCCATGAAGACAAAGATAAATGGAAAAGAGACCACAAGAGAAGAAAGGCTATCAATAAAATTTTGGAAGCTGGAAGGTTAATGGAGAAGTGACAATTGAATTACCCATCCAGAAAGCACCGAACTTGAGGCCACTAATGTGATTATTATGTATGTGGTGGTGGTAGTGGGGTCAACAAGAATTAGAATGATTTGATTTTGGAATGTGAACTTGATTTTAAACAATCCTAGAATTTAAAAAAAACTGATATTACTTAAAACAAGAATGTGAGACACTAAAAGTAGAGAACTTACATAATATTTGGATAAGAAAAACAGATTCTCAGCCACTAGCCTTCACTCTGCACATCTAAGCAACAGCCTATCACTCATCCCAACAGCAAGGTTTTCTTTCTGAAGAGGCAGAACTAAAAAACACCGGATTTATAGATTCCCAAGCACAGCTGAAGAAGGATATGAGATGTCTGACTGAAACATAGAGATTACATAAAAGTCTACATACAGAAAAATGAGGCTCTCAATGCTTTTCTTCTACTCATGTCCCATCATGCTATCTTGTAGGTTTATACAACCTTGGAAAGAGATGGAATTATTTTGTTCTGGAGAAACTGACTTGACCATTATACAGACCTACAGAGGCTGACGTCTGGAGGCACCACAATGCAGAGGCCCATTCACTGCCATATCTTACAACAGGAATCTCCCTTTTGACAAGTTTTGTTGCTTATAAATGAGGCTGGTCACCGAAGATGACCAGATATTTAAGGAAAATTTGTATTATGAAAGACAAGAAGGCAATAACTGAAACCAAGGTGTTGATGTGGGAGGATCTAATATTTAAGAATTAGAAGAAAATAGAGATGGTGTAAGGAACAGGAGAAAATATAGATATGGAAATAGATATAGATATAGATTCATCAGAGAAAATAAAGGAAATATTGCAGTCATGAACAAAACCACATCAAAACAAAACAAACAGATAAACAAAAACTTTCGAAAATTAATGGCTTAATATCTGGGCTGGGAAAAATTAATTAAAAGGAAAAGATAAATAGAAGATAGGAGAAAAAAGTTAATATTATTAGAAAACTAATCCAAGAAATCCAACATTAATCAAACATGATTTCCAGCAGAAAATAGAGAAAACTGTAAGGAGAAAATTATCAAAGGTATGAGAAATGAAAAATTTTTGGAATTGAAGGACATTTCTTTCCACATTGAAAGGGCCTACTGAGTACTAAGCATGATGAATTAAAAAAGAAAAAAGAAAGAAATATTACTGTGCCAGAGATATAGAGAAAATCATAAAAGTTACCTATGAGGAACAAAAACAAAATAAGATTGCATATAAAGACCAGGCTTCCTCACCAACAATAATAATTCTCTCTTTCAGACAAAGGAGTAACATCTTCAAAATACTTACAAAAAAAGTTATTTCCAACCTATAACCCTATATTTACAATATTATCAACAAATGTATGAGTAGAGTAAGAAAATTTTAAACACACAAAGTTTGGTTAAATATCATTTTCCAAATTATTTTCCAAATCCTCCTTTCTTTACACAGGAAGCTACTAGATGACATGTTTGATAAATGCAAGGGAATAAATGAAAAAAGACAAAGACATGGGATCTAGCTAAGAGAAAATATGAAATTATTTTAAAATATTAGAGAATTTACTTATTTATTTATTATTTCTATTTCCTATTTTAAAAAGAAAGAAATCCCCAGGATGGTGGTAAGGAAAGCAACAAGATGCCACGTGGACAATAGTAAGAGAGAGCAAGCAGTCCCTATTGGAGACAGAGAATATCTCTCAGACGAATGTCTCTGAGCAAACAAAAGAGAGAAACTTCCAGGGAAGCTGATATGTTCAACAAAAGAATTAATGATAGTTACTAATAAAACTAAGCAAAAGGAAAAAAAAAAAAGAATATCTTCGTCCCAGGGAAATCAAAGTTACAAGAAAGTGAGTGTAATCATATTATGCTACATGACTTGACTATTTAACACTATTTACATATCTATAAAAACATAGAAAATAATTTATTAAGATAAATTGTGGTTTGTTGGGATGAAAGAAACTGTGTGTATATGTAATAGTGAAGAGTGACAAATTTTCATGTTTGATAGTAGGAATTCCACAGAAAATGTCTGCTTTTTGAAAAAAATAAAAAAATAATGGTATAAAAATATTATTTACAAATACAAAGGTAAATGACATACAAGATAAGGAGCTGAAATAATTAATGTGATAACCTCCTAGATTCACTGGGTTGGGACATTTTACTAGGATATCGAAAAATACCAGATTGAGAAAAATGGGAGGGAGAAGGAGAGGAGAAGAATAGTTTAGCATCAAAAGCAACAGGAGTGAATGAATGAACAGGTATGAAGCCAGGATCAAGACAGAAATTTCCCTGAATAATTGATTTGCAAATATTTTGTTTGGTATACTTTTCTCCGTCAAAATAGCAAATTTCTATAATTGTACCAATGTATCACAGCATAGCTTTATGGTAGCCAATAGCCACGTGTGGTTGCTTACATTTTTGTTTAAATTAAAAAAAATTAAATTAAATTAAAGATTCACTTTCTCAGTCACACTAACTACATATTATGTGTTCAATAGCCCCCTGTGGCTAGTGGTTACCATATTGGACAGGGCTAATTATAAAACTTCATTGTGGACATTTCTATTGAACAATGCTGCTATTGAACATATCTATGATTTTGTTTTTCACCTTAGGCCAACTTCAGGGTTGCCATTTTTTGTGAATATAACTGTATCTTGGATTTGTTTAAATGATTTTTTATGGTCCACTTTCAAGATGGCTCTTCGGCATCACATTAATACTGCTTATATACCAACACAATCCTAAACAAAGATTCTAAAGATTCATGGTTTGATGATTAGAAATAAGTTCAATAATTTATTTTTCAGGTGTGGGAGATTGGCTATGACTAGATTGATGATGAAATTTTGGAATACATGAAGGGATAAAATAGTGATATCGTTGTTGCTATGGAAGCGTGAAATCAATCTGTTTATTTTGGCTAAGGCAGTTAGAAGAGATTTCCATGAGGAAATACTTCAAGTGAATCTTTGTCAAGAACTGTGAAGGGTATGAGATTTTATCCTGTTTATAAGCTAACAAGTTAACCTGCCGTGACTTTCTATAGGCTGGCAGAAGACATGACACCCCTGGGTCAGAGACAAAGGACTTCATTACTCACAGCCTAGCAGGCAGCATGAACTTTGCATTTGCATCAGTTCCCTTTGCACCCTAAGTCCTATAGGAGTGATGCAGAAGAGGGTCCAGGTGTATGTTGCACATGCAGTGGCTTTGCATCATGGCTGAGGAACCCTGAGCCTAGGAAATGCTCAATCTTGTAAAGAGGCTACAAGCAAACCTGCCCAACCTTTGTTCCTGAGGTAGACATTATCTTTATCATACTGGTTAGCAAACAAATCTTCCCTCTGCCCTGGATAGAGACTATCTCTATAACCTACCAAGGCTGTTTTCTATACAAACATCCTTGAAAAGAGAGTCTAGAAAAAAAACTGCTAATGCCTCTGCTCACAAGACATGTGGAAATGTGTGAGATCCATTTAAAATTGTCTCACAATGGTCTTCACACTGAAATTATAAGCATTTTTCTACAAAATACCATAAGGAGTTTACTGTGTCATATACAATAAAGCAATCCAATAACAGAAAACAAATCCTTAAAAGAAAAATAAGAGTATCAGTTGAATGTGATAGACATTTTCTTTGTGTCTTGAACTAGCTTTTACTCAGTGTGTATATATTGTCTATGAGTTTTTTAATGTAATTTCAGAAGCAGCATTTTCTCTTTTTTCTTAGCTTAGTCAATTCTTATTTTCGCGTTTAGCATACTAGAAAACTAAGTTCCATTTAAAGTAGAGAGATATACAAATATATTATTATGTTCATATCATACATTTTCAAAAGGGATAATTGATATTATTTTACCTATTTCTTTTTCTTAGACAGAAGTGACTACTGTCTAATATTAAGTTAATTACATGAACTAAAATGATTAAATTGAATAAAGTATATATATATACACACTATATATAGACAACATATACATATATACAATATATTTGTAATATTATAAAATATTTATAACAGTACTGTAGTAAAATTGCTAAACACAATATCCAAATGAAAACTACACTTACTAAAATTATAGTGCTTAGAAACATTTCATTAAGTCTATAATTCCTCAGAGATGCTTTATAATATCTTTTCTACGTAAATATTGAAGAGATTCCTCAGTGCTGCCGTAGAGATCAACGCCCTCTCCACAATTGAATAGCCAGTGCTGTATGTCACTAGTTAGAAAAAAATGTTTGTCCAGGGAAATTGATTTGACCTCTTATGTTTAATTTTTTTTTCCAGGACAAATAACACAATCCCTTCAACAGGCATCAAAGTAACTTGTTGCAAATAGTTCTTGGAATTTGAAAACCTATGACTGCATGGTTGGCCCTCAACCGAGCCTCACAGACTCTCTCCTACCTAGGTGTCAAAAGGCACTCCTTCATCTCAGTATCACAGGCTATCCCTCCTTGTTGACTACAAAACAGTTCTCTAAAAGAGCCATACGTTTTATCTCTGTATAAAAGAATGTCCATGATTTGATAGTTAAGGAAACAGGAGAGAAAGTGCCCAGCTGTTAGATGTTAAGCACTCCCCTTATTTTGCACAGTAAGATATTTCAGCAAATGTGAATGTTCCATTTAAATTCAGAGTCTGTGCCATATTTGCACAACAACAACAAAAAGTTAAGTGGAAAACAGCACCATTCCCATGATTGCAAAGTGTTGAACCTACCTTGGCATAGCCATGCATTTTTCTTTCTCATCAGTTATACATCTAATTCAAAAGTAGAAGGAGACACTCGGATGCTTCAACAAAATCTAACTCAGTCAAACTTGTAAAGTAGGAAAATTTTGCCTTTCTCTTGTCACCTTTTTTTCCCAGAGGATGTTATCTTCTCCAGCTTCCACTAAACAGATCCTCAGTTTAAGTGTCCTGTTTGTCCATGTATTCAAATGCGGGCCCAGGACCAGAAGCATTGGCGTCAGCTGGAAACTGTTTAGAAAGCAGAATCTCAGATTCCACTCCAGACCTAATCAATCAGAATCTATATTTGAATAATTTTCCAGGTGATTTATATGCATGTTATAGTTTGTGAAGGATTGGTGAAGGATCAGGGAGCTATCCTCCCTTGTTGACACCAAACCATAACCAACACATTATTTGAGTAATAAAGTGTACTGCTCAACGTTTGGTGGCAACGAGCAAACATAATTAATTAGTAAACCTTCTCATGTGTCTATCGCTCTTTTTGAGTTTTATGTTGTCCCTCTACATAAAACTATTATGTCCTCATTTTTAAGTGTGGAATTCAAGAAACACAATGGTTTGCCCCACAAATGCTAAACTTAATGGTGAGAATTTAAGACAGTGTTTCGGGGTCAATAGAAAATTTTGACTCCCTACACAATTAGAAGACTTCCCAACCATAATGCCAGAGTGATTTATAACTTTATTATAGAATTTTCACTCTATTTTGATTATTTTTGTGTGCCTGCCTCCCACGAGTAAAGATAACTGTGTCTTATTCATGTTGCCTTTCCGTTGGAAACGCTTCTCATTGTTTCTGTGCTTGTCTTTCCCAGTAACCCAAATCACTTGCTTTTTTTATAGGTCCCATGTGTGTATACGCATGATCCTGTGATGCAGATAATTCTTATTAGGATAAATAATATGTCCAATCACTCAGCCCCACTATTACACCAGCTGTTGTGGTAAATCTTACTGTCAGTGACCCCTGTGTCCATGGTGTGATCCCAAGGAACACACTTTCCACTCAGAATCAAAGTTTCTTGCTTGCTTTAGGCTTCCCTGTCACAAGATCTGTTTCATCTGCTTCTGTTAACCTGCCTAATGCCAATTTTTTCTTCTTCTTCTTCATTTTTTTTTTTTTTACATTTCTGGATTCCTGACCTAGATTGCACAATTGACATATCCCTGATAACATACAAGAGATAGCCAGACTCCACCAGTTCCCTAAATTCTGAGCCACTGCTGTGATCTTTCCATGAATGATATCCTGCTGCCTGCCTGAGTCGTAGCACTGCAAACAACCTGGGCTTCTCCTATTGCCATGCCGAAGACTCCATCAGAACCCCTCATATGGCAAGACTTTTACATAACCTAGTTTGTTTTATTAATCCTTTTAAGCACCATTCTTACATCTCACTGGGGCTGGGTCATGTTTGCCGATTTTCACCTAACTTTCTCGAGGTTCCTTCCAGTGTAGTCAGCTTGGAAAGAAGGCCTCCATATACTTGAACTCAGGTCCTTTTAACTTATGTGCCAGAACACATAGTTGGGACTCAGTAAATGAATGAATGAATGAATCCTAGTATAGAGTTGATACCGTAGGCCATTTTCCCTAAACTTGTCTATCGGCATGGGGCATTTCTATAATTATCTTAGAGGAATATTTTTCTGGAAGCAAGTGGACAAGGCTTAGGCACAAGGCATGTTTTTCTCTCACACATAAACACAGCAGAGAAGGCTTAGCATTGTCTGAAGATTCAGAGAAGTCTTTTGAAGAAGATAATTTCTGAGTTGAGTCTTGAAGTGTGATAATGAATTTCTCTGGAAGAAAAACGGGGTAGTAAGAAGACAATGAGGAGATAGCACCAGGAAAAGTTAAGGGACATGAAAAAATCATTACCGTGTTTAAGGGAAATGCAGTCAGTACAGTTCTAACTGAATGTTAAGTCTAAGGTGAAGAAAGTGTGGCCTGAAGATGGACTAGTATTTGGCATATCCTGTATGTGAGTTTATATTTTGTCCTCTTCAATTGTGGACTGTGGGCAAGTTAAAGAATTTCTGGGGGGAGATTTATCAGACTAGAGGGTGCTAAGATCCGTCTCCAGAGTTTCTCTTCAGTAGCTCTAACTTTGGAAACTGGAAACAAAACAAAACCAAAAATCAAAGCAAAAACTCCTAAGATGATTTTTTGTTCAGCTAGGTTTGAAAATCATCCCCATGCGAAGGAAAGTTTTTTGAGGAATTTTAAGGAGATGAGTGATCTAGTCAGGTTGATCTTTTAGTTGGAAATAGGCAATAATACAGTGAATTTAAGGTAAAGAAGGGAGAGATTTTCACTTTTGAATTTTCTGTATACTTTATTTATTTTGCTTATTATTTATCTGACACTATTGGAATATATGCTATACGAATTTAAAGACTCTTGTCTATTTTGTTCATTGATTTCTTTGTCCTGAGTGTTTAGAACAACATGTGACACATCAGAGGTGCCCAGTAAATATTTGTGGAATTAAATGCGGCTAGATCACACCAAATAGGTAAAAGAAAACACTAATTTTTAATCATAATTTAGCAAAATTTCAAGTAACAACAAGTAAAATACTGAAATACCTTAGGGCCATTAACTCTAAATAGTTTATGGCCATTAAAAATTTTGTTTGGCCACAATTCAGTTTAAATCTGTGCATTACTCATAAAGTTGCTCAATGATATTTATTAAATGAAAATCTGAGCGAAGATATTCTCTTAGAAGCAGAGAAGCAAAGCTACCACCAAACAGTTGATTATAGAATATGTATTTTTTTTCTTAAAATAAAAGGAAACATTTCTGAGGGTTGAAATACAGAAATACATAAGATTAATTCCTTTCTAGGGTATTCCCTGTAAGATTAATAATAAGAAAATCATCCCACTTGATTCCTTTGATGGTATTTGTGTCTTTGAATTTAGCTCTCTCTGATCTCGGATATAACTACACAAAGAACATTTATAAGTGTATTTAAAGTAACAATGAATGTCACTGTGTTTATTTATAAGCATAAATGGACCTTTTGAATAATGAGCCTACAAGGGACAGCCTTGAGGCTCACAATCTGTAACACATGATGTTTGTAAAGTATACCACCAAATACAAAATTGATTCACTCTAAGATTTTCAATGCCTTTTGTAATAGTCATTGTTAAGCTTCAGTTATATTTATATAATCTCGTGAAAGTTATCCACCACAAATTTCATAGTGAAGAATTTGGTTAAAAAGTAAAGAGAAACTTTAACCAAAAATACAATTGTGGGGTCGGCCCTGTGGCGCAAGCGGTTAAATGTGCATGCTCCGCTGTGGCGGCCCAGGGTTCGCCGGTTCGGATCCCGGGTGCACACTGAGGCACCGCTTGTCAAGCCATGCTGTGGCGGCGTCCCATATAAAGTGGAGGAGGATGGGCATGGATGTTAGCCCAGGGTGAGTCTTCCTCAGCAAAAAGAGCAGGATTGGCAGATGTTAGCTGAGGGCCGATCTTTCTCACACACACACAAAAATACAATTGAATGCATCCCTAAAATAATTTAAAGTATCTGTTTTATTTTGTCAAAAATTTTTCTTTTATGTGTTTCGTGTACTTAAATATAAATTTTTACTTCTAAAATTACTTTGCTCAGGTATAATTTACATGCAATATAATGCCAATATTTGTGAATACAATGAAGTATTTTGATGAATGCAGAAGTCTGTGTAACCACAACCACAATCAAGATCAGAACATTTTCATCACCTTTAAATGTTCTAGTGTGTCCTTTTGCAGTCAATTCTCCCCACTTCTGGTCTCATGCAAATTAATGCTTCTGTCACTGTAGATTAGTTTTGCCTATTCTAGAATTTCCTGTGGGTGGAATCATGCTCTGTTTTGTGTCTGGTTTCTTTTGCTCAGCATAAAACTTTTGAGATCCATTCATATTGTTGCATGCATCATGAGTTCCTTTATTTTTATTGCTGAATAGACTTACATTTATGGATATAGCACAATATATTTATCCATTCACCTATTGATAGGCATTTGGGTTGGTTCTAGTTTCTGGCCATTATGAATACAAATATTATGGATATTTGTGTACAAATTTTTGTGTAGAATTGTAGATGTGTTATCATTTCTCTTAGGTAAATGCTTAGGAGTTGAAAACCTGGGTGTATGTTTAACTTTACCAGAAACCATCAAACAATTTTCCAAAATGATTATACAATTTACCTGCTTACCAGCCACGTATGAGAGTTTCCTTTTGCTTAAAATTCTTGCTAATATTTGATATTATTAGTATTTTTCTTTTAGCCATTTCAGTTTAGTAACATCTCATTGTGCTTTTAACTTATATTTCTTGAGGGATAATGATGTTGACCATCTTTTCATTGGCTTAGTGGCTATTTCATGTCTTCATTTGTGAATTATCTGTTCAAAACTTGCCCATTTTTTTCTGAAATAGTTTTTAGTATTTTACTCGTTTACCTTTCCATAAAAATTTCACAATTTCTCAAGTTGCATAAAATAACTTTGAGATTTTTATTTTCACATCATTCTTGAAACAGGTATTCAAAACTATTTACATGCTTTCTGTAATCCAGGCACTGTTCAAAGACTGTGGATATCCCACTGAATAAAGCTGATACACTCTTTTATTTTTTGAATGTTATATTTTAGTAGGGGAAGAAATACATTCAGTAAAGATAGATAGATACATACATACATACATACCTACACCAACAGTGATAATAATGCAGGGCAAGTAATGTCATCATAGATTTCATTTAAATAGCGTTATCACAGATTTCATTTTTCAGAAGGTGAAATTTTAACACAGGCCAAGATGAAGTTGGAGGATAAGCTCTGCTGATAAATGGGAAAAAAAGAAGTCCAGGCAAACAAGACAGCAAGTGCCAAAAGCCCTGAGATGGGTGCATGTGTGATGTGTCCAAGAAACACTAAAAAGACCAGCATAGGTGAATAGAAATGAGCAAATGGAAGAGGGTAAGGGATGGCAGAGAAACCAATATGGATGGGGAAAAAGATTTTAAAAGAACCAGACTGGAGCTCTGTGGAGAGCAGGTTGATGGGGTCAAGGCATACTAGATAAGAGGCTATTTCAATAATCCAGAGATCCTTGGTGTAGGTGGTAAGAAGTCTTCAGGCTCTGGATATTTTTGGAATATAGATTTGTGATGGTCAGATGTGAGATAACAATAAAAAGAAGCAACATCAAGCAACATATAAACTGTGGAATTTCAGTCATAATGTGTCAAAGTAGGTTCATCGATTACAGCAAAAGTATCACTCTGGTGCAGGATGTTGATAGTGGGGCAGGGTGTGTACGAGTAGGGACAGGGAATATACGAGAACTATGTACTTTCTGCTTAATTTAATTTTGCTGTGAACCTAAAACTGCTGTAAAAAATAAAGTCTGTTAGTTAAAAAGATGAATAAAGATTAACATTTGTCTAAAGCAAGTAGAAGAATGAAGATGCCATCTATGAAGATGAAGAGACTGGGAGGAGAATTTTGCTGCTAGGCTGAGAATCATGAGTTTAATTTTGGACAAGCTAAGTGTGATATGCCTATTAGATTTACAAGTGAAAGCATTAAATAGATATTTAAAAGTATGATTCAAAGTTCAGGAGCGAGATATAGGCTGGAAATAAAAATTTAGAAAATGTAAGCGTATTGATTGTTTTGAAATTTGAGATGTGATCACTTAAGGAGTGAGGGGAGCTAGAAGCTGCGATATTTCAAGGTCAGGAAGGTGTAGAGATACCATGGAAAGAAGATGGAAAAGGAGAAAAGAGGAGAAACAAAAATGGTAACAGAACAACCGATATTGGATTTGGCCATTTGAAAGTCATTGATATCATAGACACGGGAATTTTTTTTTTAAGTAGTGGGAATGAAGTCTAATTGTTTTGGGTTCAAGGAAGAGTGAAAGAAAAGCTTCTGGGTTTCTATAGCACAGACTAGCAAAATCAGTTTATTTCAGCATATCCACTAAATGCATATATATCAATAAGGAAAACTAACATTACAACCCATAATCTACAATTAATAGTGTCACACAGCAAAACTGAAGAAAGAGAATGCAACAAACTTGAACTTAATATGAAAAATAGGGAAATAAACTTCTGAAACCAGGAGAACCAGCTACCATACCAGAGCATAGAATTGGGAAAAAGCCAGGCAGGAAAAAAGAAGAGAACTTTCTTAAGTAGAACATATGAATACAGAATGTGTTTTTTCCTGTAGCTACTTAGAGATATCTTTTTATTTTGTGATTCCTGGATTGTGCGCTGCCTAGCCAAGGTTGTTACATAAATGACCTTTGTGAATGTATGGTCTCCCTGATGGAATATTAGGCATTTCATATGGATGATATTAAAATGTTAGCTATTGAAAATTGTTTTCTTTTAATATTCCCCAAAATTAATGATTGATTTCTGCAAACATATTTCAAAAAATGCATTTATTGAGTCTATCTTATAGGAAATCATATGGATGAGTTAGCCCAAATTAAATCTTCAGTTGTGTTAGTCTCACATTTCTATGTAAAAATTATAATTTGCTATTATATAACTCATAATGAAAATTTAACATAGTTTGGCAATTATGTTATACAACCTGAAATACTTAGAAAAACATTTCTTAAGTATATATATAATTTAAGAATTTGTTTCTAAATAATATGTAAATAATGTGGCAATTATTCCAGAGGAGATTAGTTTATTATTTCATTAGCCTTCTTAGATACTGAGATTTTATTAATGCATAGCTTATATTCAATCTTCCATGATGATATTGAATTTAAGGAATCAAAAAGGTTAATAATATTTTTAAAAACTAAAATATATATACCCACACTATAGGCAAAAATTTAAAATAATTCCTTTATCATATACAAAAGGAAATCAGTGCTTTATATCTCTTATTTAACTTACCTAATTAGAATTGTACATTCAAATAAAATGTTCTTCGCTAATATAAACATTGGCAAAAAACAATTCACATATTGCCAAAGAAATGAAATGTCAAAACTACCAATTAGGAACCATGTGAGTTGGGGTGGCGGGAGCACTTGAATTTGGTGACTCCATCTCGAATTAGTTCTATTAATAAAGTCCAGGTATTTCAGTGATATTCCCACCTCAAGAATGGTTATGATAATAAAAGGCTTAGAGATGTGCTCTACAGGTGAAATTTAGGTAGGTTGTGAATTACAGAACTGCAATACCATTAAATTGGGGAAAAAAGGCAAACGTATTCCAAAAACTCTGCCTGAATTTACTGCTTTGGGCAGGGTAAGGTGGCACAAACTCTATGTGTGAGATAAAATCGATATAAAGAAGAAGCAGATGCCTTCAATACTGGTAGTTACTCCTTTTCAGCTTGTCACCATTTCCATTACACGTCCTCTAATCCTTACCTACACCTCCCTTTCCTTAACAAAACCAAGTCCCCTCCAGATTCTCTCAAAAACAGTTAAATTTCTTCTGCCTGAGGATTAGTCTTAATGTGATTTTACAAGAACTCCTCACACATAACAAATTATTTGTCTATCAAAGTGTTGGTATATGTAGTTCCTTTTTATTTATTTGATTGTTAGAGATAAAAGGCATACATTTATATGTTAACTCGCTGATGCTTATTTTTCTTAAAGAATAATAAAAAATGTCAAATGTAAAAGACTGACAAGAGAATTGTTATTGAGTTTTGCTTTGTTTCTATTTTAATAGGGAAAATCCTTAAAGAAGGTAAACATCATTCTGAGTCTGAACAAAGAGCTTGCTGCCTGAGGCAAAGAAAAGGTTTCAGAAAAAGTAGTTTCAAAACAAGTGATTTTCAGATTTCAATTTTTTTTAAGAGTTAGATTTACTTTCACCTGCGTGAGAAGAAATGGAAGTTACATGGATGGGTACAAACCTCAAAGCTCATGATTTACAAAGTTATTTTTTTCCATTTAACGAAGTTGAATTCTTTATAAAAGAATTTTATTTCTAGAAGATTCATGAGTCCAGGTATCAAGGTATATGTGATAGTAGTTCTCAAACTCTACCGTACATAAACATAGCCCAGAAGTCTTGTTGAAAAATACTGAGTTTCTTGTCCCATCCTCAGAGATACACTAGGTCAGAGATGGAGAGAAGTGGTCCAGGAGATTCTGATATGGGTGGTACACAGACACCCACATGTTGAAAAAGGCAGGTAGTGGACATGGTTTAATGATAACCATATAGAAAGCCAGTGCTTTGGCACGGGTGCTGAGAACATACACTTGGCCATTTTCTCTGCCACAGCCTCACTAATAATAACTAACATTTTTCCTGGGTATAATATCTTGTTGAAGCCTCACAATCATCATGTGGTAGAGACATTATTATTTTTGTCACCATTTTCAAGTTGAGGGAACTGAAACTCAGTTTAAGTAATATACTCTTATTCACATTTATTCAATAAATAATTAAGTGTCTCTTATGTGCCAGGCATTTTTCTCGATGGTGAGCACATCATGGTGAACAAAAATCAAATTCTTGTTCCCCTGATAGAACAGAGTTGTAGAGAGAGAATAAAATATGAACAAATAGTGCAAGAATGAGGTAATTTCAATAGTTTGCAGAAAAGACCATAAGACAATATAATATAAATTAAATGTTCAGAGAATGCCTAACTGAGAAGGTACTTTTTCAGTGATACCTGAATAATAAGAAGAACCCCAACCATGAAAAGAGAATAACAGATAATTCTGACAGAGGAAACAGCAAGTGTAAAAGGCTCGAGGCATTTATGTTAACGGCTGCAGTTGTAACTCTTTGAGCTGAATTTTCTTTTTTAATAGTTGACTATTTTATTTTTGTTCTTTCCTCAAACAGACATGTACACCGGGAGGGATATGTCTTGAGTTTATAACAGAAGAGGACTCTTATACTAATTGTCAAGTAACACAAAAACATTTTCTCTCCGCAAGCTGAACAGAGTGCCCTTTAATCAGATGAGAGTGAGGCTGCATCAGTGACAAATGTCTGAGGCTGCGGCAATTCCTCATTTGTTTGTTTAATATCGTAAGTTAAGGAAGTGTGGACGCAGAGGTAGAGGAGTGAGAGCTGTGAACATGGAGAGGCTGAGGAGACTCAACAAGGAGGAAGTTCTGGGTAAATAGATTTGGCTAACAAAGGTTAGGAGGAAGGAGATACTAACTAGACCTTTGAACTCTGGGCCTCTGACAAAATGCTCATTCAAGCTGCCTATAGTCAAAGAAAACCTTTATCTAAATTTATACGGCTTCTAGAATCCATGGAAGTCTTGATATATGAAGTGTTTGAAACAAAAAAAAACAAAAAAAACTCTTTGAAACTGAGTTTCAAAAAACTCTTCAACTGAGTTAAAGGTGTTGAATTAAAGATATTGGTCGCTTCATTGCAGGACAAAAAGTAGTTTGTTCAAGAACGTTCCATATGTAAACACTAGTTAGTTAATAAGTAGCTACTAATTAAGAGTAAGTAAAGTGCTCCACTCTCAGATTTTTTTGTCCCATCTTTTATGTACTAATACAAAAAACGAAAGCCAATTTCAAGGGAGGAAATATCTGTTGCTACTTTGGAAAATTAAAAACAACACAAAATTGACTTGAAGGGTCATGGATTCTTAATGCTCCTACTTGAAGATGTAAGAAAATAAAAAATGCTCTGAGATGTTAATAGTTTATGATTTCTTCATATGTGGAATAATTTTAATTAATCTTGAAGTTTTGCCTGAACTAATAGTAACTTCATCTTCTCATTAAAAACGAAAATATTACAAGCTTCACGTTTTCACAATGGAAAGTGATCTGGGTCCTGGGAAAATCCCGTGTTTTATCCTGTTTAGAAATAGAAAAATAGATGAAGCATAAAAGTCAAAAGCTGCAAAGTATTTCAGACTTTCTGGCTCTTCCCACTCGTCCTCCAAGTCTCCCAATATCCTAAAGTGATGTCATTACTTCCACCTGCAGGCTTAGGGCTTAATCTGATTACCAGCAAGAGATGCCATAAATCAAGGCATTTCAAGGCTCGCTCTCAAATCCACCCTCCTACCTTCTAAGACTTGTACTTCCTTGCATTTTTTGCCTTATTCTTCACAAGCATTTCATTGACTTACATTTCTGTTATGATCACAGAGAACTTTTGCTGTACAATTACCAGTTTCTTAATTCAACCTTGGTTTCTGGCCTGGGATTCTGCCCCTGAGACCTGGTCCCCAAGGCAGCCTCCCCTACTTTTTACCACATCTATGGATCACCCTCTGCTATCATCCAAGTTTCTGCATTCATCTGCCAATATGTCGTGGTCCTGCCCACTTTTTGATTACCTGACACAGAGGCAAGATTTCATTCTAGGTGACATTTCTTGGCTAAGAAAGTACTTCATAAACCTGACTACATGTCATAATCAGAGGAGGGATTAAAGAAGCTATAATTCCTGAAGCACATGTCCTAAGCCTATTGAATCAGAAACCAATCTACATCCCACAAATCAATATTTTGGAGCTCCTACACCCCCACACATACCCTATGATTTCTAGATTGCAAAGATTAGCAAGTCAGGATATATTTTAGAATCACTTGAGAAACTTTTTAAAAAAATCTACTTCTGGACTCCATCCAGATATATTTCATCAGAATGTTGGGAGTGAATACATGTTTGGGTAGCATTCCTAAGCTTGCCAGGCCATTCTAACATGTAATCAAAGTTGAAAAGCAGTGCGTTATAACCAACTTATTTGGCACTCTTACAAAACATCTTCAGTCATCTACTGCAGATTCTTCTAGATGGTGACTACATTCCCCTCTGGACCACCTCATATTATCTGCTGTTTACATATTTATTAATTTCATTCATTCCCTTATTACATACTTTTTAGCGCTGAAAGGTGGCAAGCATAACGCTTGGCTCCACTGCCTGCCCACTCTTGATAGATTGCTATAGACCCTAGACTACGATTGCTCTGGGGAGGAAAAAAATGTATCAGTAAAACTCACAGGGAGGTATTTATAAAATAGTAAACTCCCAAGAGTCTATAGTGAAGGGGTAGCTTTCTGTGTGTGACATGAATGTCATGGTTTCAATAATTTCAGCAAAGCAAAAATTTTGCCAATAACATTAAGTTAGTGTGAACTAGATGTGATTTAGGGTCTGCCAATCAGATGCATTCATGTGAAAATTAAATTTAGAACTAAGTGGCAAAAGAGGGAAGGCATGTGGATTTTAGCCAAGGTGAATATGTTCTGAGGCCAGCAGCCGTAATGACAGTTTACCAATTTGGGAGGGAGCAGTAGCTCCATTGGTGGTTTGGCCAATGTATGCAATGTGGTTTTGTGAAACATTCTTGGAAGCTCAGCATAGAGCCCATTTATTCACCCTTTCCAATGATTCTGTGAGCTGTTCAACACTCTACGACAAAAGTTTGCAAAATTTCTTGGTTCAAAGTGCCCTTGTGTCTCAGTAATTTTTTTTCACAGTGCCTATAGGAATTTAAACTTTAAAATCCATGTAATGTTTGTACAGTATAATTTAACACTTATATTATGTTACAATCATTAAATAGGTCAAAACGGCTTAATAGTAGTAGTTTCCATGGTGTCCAACACATGAGTCACTGTGTTTGGCTCTGAAATTGAAACTCACACTTGGCATCGCTGTGAATTCGCTGCCTTCACAGAGCACTGCAGGGTGCTTTAGCCACAGTTTGGGAACTGTGGCCCCGTGGTAAATTACATTCTGTTCAGACAAGCGTGGAGTCTGTTTATTCAGCCTTTTCAATGCTCTAAAAGCTCTTTAGCATAAATTATTTCTGTTCCACCTAGTTAGAACAGTATCTGTGTTTGCAACTGAATCCAGACTGATACAGGGTAATCCTATCATCACATCCTTGAAACAGATTTTAAAAGTGCATTTTGAAAAGACAACCATTTCCCAAACAGCTCCTAGGTGGCAGGATTGAGATTCTAAGGCAGGTAATGTGCCTCCAGAACTAATAGCAGTAATCACCATTCTATTCCACATCCCACTACTTGGGAGGAAAATAAGGTTCAGTGAAGTTCATTAACAGAGTTGAAATCACTCACCTTCACAGTAGTGGTGATGGGTTTTGAAGCCAGGTGTGTCTGATTATGAAATTTATCTCTTAATGATAGTAATCTACCCCTACTATTAATTATTTGGTAGTAATGGGCAAATTTTTTTAATTCAATAGTCATTAACATGTGAACATCCTCCCATCCCTACTGCTTCTAGGATATTCTACTTAAATTACATGACTTAAAAATAGTTTTCAAGCCCTGTTTCAATCCAATCCTGAAGAGAGGGAGGTGTTGTTGGATTTTTTATAACTGACATCAAAGTGACCACTTCAGTTGCATGTGAAAAGACTTGTAGATTTCTGCCTTGACTTTCCATATTTAATACAGTGAACTAGAATAATCGGATTTCAAGTTTCTGCTAGGAATGTTCTTGGACATAAAACTCCATTTGTTTTAATCCAAAAAAGATATGTAATCTAAAGCATGAACATTTGCCCATGTTTTGGGATTCTCTAAATTTTATTTCCAAAATCACAGTTCTTTAGGATCTTAAATCTAGTTTATATTTTACACTCAAAATTATTCTTCTAGCAACCTTTTGCAATGTGTTATTCCTAATGCATTCATCAGCATCTGTGCCACTAAAACTATGTGACAGGTTTCCAGTTTTCTTACTTGAGAGCACACTTTGATTCAAATAATTTTCTCTAAAATTTATGTTCTACAAAGAATTCTCTAGTTAAATATACAAATTACTAATAGAAATATTAAAGTATTGAATATACTTCAAATGTAGAATACCATTGATCCTCTTTATTCATGGATTCTGTATTTGCATATTTACCTATTTGCTAAAATTTATCTTTAACCCCCAAATCAATACTTGCACGACTTTCACAGACAAGCAATGAGCAGTGAAAAACTTCAGCCCCCTAGTACACATATTCCTAGCTGAGGTCAAACAGGGCCACGCCCTGCCTTCTTGTTTCAGCCCTCACACTGTAAACAAGCGTCCTTTTTGTGGTCTATTTAGTGCCATGTTTTTCACATCTTTGTGCTTTCTGCTGGTGATTTTGCTATTTAAAATGGCCCTCAAGTGTAGTGTTGAAGTGCTGTCTAGTGTTCTTAAGAGCAAGAAGGCTGTGATGTGTCTTTATAGAGAAGCTTAGTTCAGGCAGGAGCTGCAGCACTGTTGGTAGTGAGGTCAATGTTAATGAATCAACAATATATATCTAGTAAGGTGGGTGACTTTAAACAGAAACACACAGAAAACAAGGCTATGCATTGATAGATTGACAAAAACGTTGTGACCAGAGGCTCAGAGGCACATACACCTGTATTTCCCCTAGGAGCAGTGGTATCGTGTTCACTGATGCTTTGTTAACGAGGATGTTATAGAACATAACTACCACAAATAGTAAGAATCAACTGTATTAGAAATTAGTTTCTTCAATCTAAAGCAGAAATGCTGCTGCTGAAACTTACTGCAACATTAATGAGTTTTTCTGTATCTGGCCACATTGCTCCCACTTGGCACTGAAATTGTGAAATGCTCAAATATTCATTTATTTTTTTAAATGAGAAAGATCATAGTAAAAATTTGCTAAAACTCAACTGCATCACTATTAATTTACAAAAATGAAACATTTACCTAGTTACATGTCTGTGGCCTCCTCTAGATACAATATAAAAATTCAGGCAGACACTGCAGAGTAAATTTGAATCTACTCTGATACTCCCTGAGAAACAGAAAATTAGGTTATTAAATTATTTGATCCTATAACGAATGTATAGTTAATTTATTTTGGAATTATTATTTAAATTCTAAAATCTCTGTAAGAGTCATATAATATAATTTTTAATACGTACTTTGTTTTACCACTTGTAGTCAGCTTAGCTTTGTGTTCATTTTTCCACATTTACAAACACACTATAACATTTTATGTGACGCAAAATCTTTATCATTGTAGTTGTTGGAGAGACATATGTGACTATACTAGGGTTCTCCAGAGAAACAGAACCAGTAGGAGATATTTATATATAGAAATGGGGGGGGGGGAGGGAGAGAGAGAGGGAGAGGGTGGGGGGGTGGGGTGGGGGGAGAGAGAGAGAGAGATTTACTGTAAAGAATTGGCTCACGCAGTTATGGAGGCTGACAAATCCCAAGATCTGCAGTGGACAAGCTGGAGGCGCAGGAGAGCTGATGGTGTAGTTCCAGTCTGAAGGCCGGCAGGCTCAAGACAAGGAAGAGCCAATGCTTTGGTTCAAGTCCAAAGGCAGGAAGAAAACATATTGCAGCTTGAAGGCAGTCAGGCACGAGGAGTTCCCTCTTATTCCAACCGGGGTCAGCCTTTTGTTCGATTCAGGCTTTCAGCTGGTTGGATGAGGCCCACCCACAGCTGGGAGAACACTCTGCTTTACTCAGTCTTTTGATTTGTGTTAAACTTATCCAAAAATACCTTCACAGAAACACCCAGCATAATGTTGGAACAAATATCTGGGCACCCTATGGCCCAAATTGACACATAAGATTAACCATCACAGTGACTGAGATACATTAAGGCACAATCTTAAAATAATTTGTTATTTAACAAACATTTATGTCAAACGTGCATTACTCTGAGAAATTTACAAATGTTTTCTCAATTAACTTGCATAAACATCCCAAGTCGTAACTATTTTACAGATGAAGAAACTGAGGCACAGTGAAGTTAATTAACTTGGCTGAAGTAACAAGCTGGCAAGTTCTAGAGCCAGATATAAACCTATGCCATAACCCAAAAGCACTAAGTTATGTTGCCTTTGCATCTTTCTTTACAAAGCCTCCCAAACACCTAAACTCACTTTATCTTCACAATAACACCCTGAGGTAACCATTATTACCTCCATTTTACAGGTGGAAAAAACAAATTTCAGAATAATTATTCAGCTTCAGAAAATTAGAAACATAGTTAAGCCAGGACTAAATTCCACCTTTTTCTCCAATCCCTGAATTATTCCCAATTGTAAAATGGAAGCATTGGATAAAAACATTTTTAGTTGAGCTGTTACAGTACAACCTACTTAGATGGTATATGCAATGTGCTTAAAAAATAATCTTGTAGAATCAGAATTTCTAAAATAATTTTCTTCTATCTGCTACTGGGTTATTGAGTTAATATATCATCAGGACACAATTGCTCTAATTATGTAACAGTGCGATTCATCATCACAAATATGCTATCACACTGATAATATATTACTCAATAAAGTCACAACAGCTGGCAAGAACATCCACAGACTGTGGCAATGTGTGAGTTTTCGTGTTTTGTTATTTAATTTACTGAAGTCAGAACGAGGAAAGACAACACATTTGTGAAACCTCAAGAGAAAGTTTAAAATTTCCCAAATTAACTTTTTTATTGTCGTTTCCGTAATGGAAAATGTGAAATCAAAATAAATTTATTTGCAAACCTGTATTTGCTTGTCAGCTTGATAGCAGTCATGAGAAACTCTCTATGCCATGATCTATTTGAATGTCTCTGGCATATTTAAACAGTGTCCAGTCCTTTTGACAGCCTAAATCAAATTCTGTTTCCATCCAGTAAATAGCAGTTGATAACAAAAGAGCTTTAAATGATCTTTGTATCCCTGTCATTTTTGTTTTATGCAAATAAATATGTATCAACTTATAGCTAAGGTTGTATCCTACAGAACTGATTTCCCATGAGTCTGCTAAGATTGTGAGTAGCTACATGGTTCATATGATTTCTGAAACTGACTTCAGATGTGCTGAAATGATACATTTGTATAACAATAGGAACATATTTTGTTTGATTACCCTGATTTTCAAACATAAAACAACAAGCTCTGAAATCCTAGGAAAACGATTTCATCTGCACCTCTGCCTTATTTTTACTCCCATAACAAATGGGTTTAAAAAGACTACTTCCTGCAGACTTCAATAAAATCCTCCTCTAAATAACAAGTTTACAAATTGACCCCAGTGAGTGGCATAATCATAAGAACTATTTACTTTTATCTTGCTTGTGGTCTTATCCTCTCAGCCACATAGATTGAAAAGTATCTTTGAATCTTCCCTCTCCTTTGCCCCGATACCAGCTCAACTGACAATAGAACCCTTACTTTGAGGGTATCTTTAAAACCTGATCTTTGTCATACATGTGCATATCAGGCGTACTGCAGCCACTAGACAAAAATGGGCTACTTGAAACACCACCAGGCTTGGAGTTAAGGCCTCTCTGAAATTCTAGATTTTCTACCTACCCCCTGCCCCTGCCCCGAGAGGCTCACTGAATCTTGGTTTCCTTCAATGACACCCTGTCCACCATCAACTTCGTAGGTTTTATGGAGTTCAAATAGCAAAGAAAAATTACATAAACACTTTCTAAACTGTAATATATTATAAAACTCTAAGAGATTCTTTGGAAATGATGTGTGATGTATTGGAAGCAGGATTGGCTTTGGCTCAAACAGAAATGTGCTGAATAGTGAGTCTACAATGAACGAGTACACCACCTTCCTGGGATATCCATGAAATGGAAGCCATTAGCAGGCACCTTTCCCTTTTCCTCCTAAATAGTCCCTGAGTAGTTAATCTGTCTCCATTTGAATCTGGCCAACACGCCTCTTCTAAGTGTGGGGCCACCATGGGAAATGAGCCTTGCAGACCTTCAACTGGAGGGAGCATCATTAACCAAGAGCCCCAGCTGCTGCACTCTGCAATCCATCATGGCCAGGCTTACACAGGTTCTTTCTCAATGACTGGACGTGGCAGGGATACTTAAGGCAGGCCTGTTCCTGGAAAACATAAACTCCTCTGACTTTGACTCCAAGCATGTGAGAGGACCTAGCTGAACATTCCTTAGACACTAAGGTAGTCTATCTCCTTCCCTTGGGATTATATTTGCATTCTGTCTGACAGTGCTCCCAGCCACCCCTAGATTCTCTTACCATTTACTCTCGCACACGGTTCCCTTAATAAAATACTTGTACATTTAATCCTATTTTGACATCTGTAACACCCCCCAAAAAACTGCCTCTGGTTACCCTCTATGGAAAAATCATCATCAGCAGCAGCAAAATCATAGCCATTTCTATCTCCATGATTAGCAGCATTACCAATACAATAATGCAACATAGTCCCTGATGCACAATGAAACCTCAAATATACTACGTTTATACTGCAGAACTATCATATGTCATACAACTCTTATCATTTGGCATAAAAGAGCTCAGAGATATTAAGTAAATAGTCAGATGCAACACAGATAATAGATGGCAAATCAGGAATTGAATGCTGGTCTGCCTGATTCAAAAGGGAAGCTTCTGAGATGTTGCCTCTTGGATGTCACCTGCCATTTGTGTCACATATTCCAACTCAATGCTTATTTCCAGCCTCATGCACTGCCTCCCAGCCCCATGACTCCTCTGTCTCACTCTAAGATGTTGACAACATTGCCACGTACTTCACAAATGACAAGAGTTCAACAAGGGTTCAATAAATATGCATTAATGAATGAATGAACATGTAGATAATGGACAAGTTGGCTTTCTAAAACTTACTACACTTATCAATATTCAAATCCTATTCATAAATACATGTACTCAGTTCAAAACGTTTCTGAGAAGTTATTTATTTTCAAAGTTTTTTAGCATGCAGTATCATCAGAAGCTTGGTAAATACCTGTGCAGTGTCCTTGGAAATTGTACACAGAAAAGCTGTAATTAATTTGACCAAAGTTCACAATTCAAAATGTCTACAACTCTCCTGTTACTGGATTTAAATATAGCTTCAGTTTAAGCACAAGGTTGTATGTTCATACATGGGCATTCTTGTCATTTTGACTCAGCTATATTTCTAATATATTTATTTCCGCATGTAACTATATTTTTACATAGAATTTAAACAACCATTTAATGGAAAATTTCATTTACACCTTAATTAAATAGGTCAACTTAGAAGAAGGAGAAAATATTGATATGATGTCAACAGCCTATTTATCTCCAGTTACAACTAAATATTCACGCATTTTTCTGTTAAATACTTGACAAAATATTTCTCAATTTTAATGATATCAGAAGGAAGTTTATTGTAAGAGACAAACCAAATCCTGCAGAATATTTTCTAATAGAGAAAACTAACTGGTATAAATAAAAAATAGTGTCACTTTTATCAATGTGTGCCTTTTAGACTTCTGAATTCTCATTTTGTTTATTGCTGTGGAAATTGTTACTTGCCAAGTTGCATCGCCATGGTGTAAGTGAATCGGAGAAGTACAAGTGTATTCCAAACTGTCATATTTAGCACAGGAAAACTTGGAGCTCATTCAAAGGACAATTTAATCCTCCTGTTTACAAAGCCAGAAATGTGCTATTAAGTATCACGTTGATGGAATGAGAAGAAAGGTTAATGCATTTTCTCAGTTTAAAGAAGGTAAAACATGGTTCATTAAACATAATGTAGGTCTAAACTGAAACTCTAAGCTCAAATAGTCATCAGTGCAATAGTCTGAAATCATTGTATTATGTTCATTTCATTTTTTCCACCAATTTTTATTGAGCACCAATTGTGTGATGGACACTTTAGTGTCTTTTTAAGACTCAGCTTGCGAGAGGTATAGAATCTAGTACAGAAGGCAAGACATGTATACAAATAATCATATATATACAATTTAAAATTATAAACAGATCTTAAGAAGATGAATTCTGGTAAAACGCCAGCTTGAGTGGAAGGATCTAAATATTTCTTTCCCAAAGTTAATGAAATCTCAGATTTGACCAAAAAGAAGTTTCAAAATAAAATATGTTTAATTCAGCTATTGATAAGAATATTCCTCAATAGGGTAAAATTAAGAAATGGATCCTTGCTTCATGGCACGTCCGTTTGTCTCTGTATTTTGTCCAATGACCTTCGGATTCCAGGAGGTGTTGGAGGAGAGCTAGATAGGTTCCATGGTGTTCAAGTAATTCTTAATTGAACACCATGGAACCTATCTAGTCTACAATAACAAAATTATTTCAAGTAGTATTTGCTAAATAAATTATTCCTAATGAGAAGAATCTTCTACATTTAAGCTGAGGTGTCACTTCTAAAACAAAGGTAAAAATGCCATATTTCACAAATTTCAAAGTACTGATTAATAAAATAAGAAATAATATAAAATAAGCATGAGTCTTTGGAGATAATCGCATCTAAACCTACAAGCCATGATAAATAATTCAAAAATATTATAATTAATAAACACTATAGCATTGAATAACCAGCCCTGGTGGTCTAGTGGTTAAGATTCAGCACCCACACCCCACGGCCCGGGTTGTTTCCTGTTTCCTAGGGAAACATACTACCTATCTGTCAGTTGTCATACTGTCGCAGACGCATGTTGCTGTGATGCTGAAAGCTATGCCACCAGTGTCACTCATGGTGGACAGGTTTCAGTGGAGCTTCCAGACTAAGAAACACTAGGAAGAAGGATCTGGCTACCCACTTCCAAAAAAATTGGCCAGGAAAACTCTATGAATAGCAGCAGGGCATTGTCTAATATAGAGATGGAAGATGAGAGGACCAGGCTAGGTTCTGCTCTGCTGCACACAAGATTGGTAGGAGATAGAATCGACTGGATGTCACTAACAACAATAAATAACATTGAATAAAGTCAGTTGCTTTCCTATATAGATTAATGGTAATTAACTGGGGAATACACTGAAAAAAATCTTATTCATAAGTGCTATGGAAAGTTAACATTTTAATTTCAAAAATTACAAGCATATGAATAAAAACTTTCTAAATATGAAGTGAAAGACAAAAAAACTTACATAAAGGGAAAGAGATACTCATAAGGAAAAATACTATTAGGAAACTTAATATTATGAATTCGACAATAATTCTAAAAATTGATATTTAGCTTCTTTGCAATGACTTTCACAAGCACAAGAAATACTTTTAACTGGGAAAACATTTCAGAATATCTCATAAGCCTCTCATTTAAGATGGAAGATTGAGCACTCATATATACTGCTCCTACATTTCAATTCTACTGAATTGTAATGAAAGGTAGTCACTCAGTTTTAGTCTTGGAGAAAATAGAGAAATGTAGACATCTCTATCTACACAGTACACTGGAAGGAGACTCATTGCATAAATTGTTTTCTAAGCATATCTTTAATTAACCTCATTAACCTTACATTTCTTCCAGAGCCAACTTTTTAATGTGTTGACTCTGGATTTAGTGTTTGCCAAGCCCTCATGAAAAGCAGACTCTAAGATGGCCCCCAGTGATCTTTACTTGCTGGTATTCACACTTTTGTGTAACGCCATACTCTTGAGTGTGGGCTGGCCTAATACTTGCTTCTAACAAATAGAGTATTCCAAAGGTGATAGAATGTTACTTCTGTGTTTAGACTACATAAGGTTGTGACTTCCATCTTGCTAGCAGACTCTGTCTCTTGCTGGATTTGATGAAGCAAGCTGCCACATTGGAGAGATTCACATGACAAGGAACTGAGGGAGCCTCCAGCCAACACTCCTCAAGGAACGGAGGCCCTCAGTCCAACAATCTGCAAGGAACTGAACCCTGCCAACAACTACGTGAGCTTGGAAGCAGATTCTTCTTCAGTTGAGCTTTCAGATGGTCCTGAGCCATGGCTGACACCTTGAATGAAGTCTTCCTTGTGAGACACTCTGAAGAAAGAGGATCCAGCTAAACTCTGCCCAGATTCCTGAGCCACAGAAACTTAGAGATAATCAAGGTGTTTTGTTTTAAGCCTCTATATCTGTGATGATTTTTTGCACAGCAGTAGATAACTAATACATGCTTATTTCACTATAACAAGACTTCTCCTGTAGTTTGATTTGGTATCCCTGGCAGTCTAACATTGAAAATTTCTCTTCCACTCATGGCATGTTTTCATTTCATCATAGAGTTATAAATTTATTATTATAAGTAGTAAATAAATAAATAAACATATAAATAGAAGGATAGCCTGAAGAAGCCTCTTAGGGGAGTATTGTGTCCAAGGAGAGAAGCAAAGGGCATTTGAGGTAATTCCAGGACTCCATAACAGGCTTATAAGAAAAAAGAAAAGGAAAATGAAAAAGAAAGAAAAGGAGAGGAGAGAAGAGAGTTATGAATGAAATAGCAATCCTCATATTAGAATATATGTACAATATGAATAAACATAGTTTATATCAATATTGAAAGTTGTTTTATGTGCCAAATGAGTTTTCTTCTTGGTTTATTAATTTATTTAATCTAGGTTAGATTGATGACATGGTATTTGCAGGGGATAATGTATTTCTAAATTTTTTTTATGGTTATTTTAATGACACTCCTAGTAGAGAAACTAATCTCACAGAGATATGTTGACAGGAATGGAGATTTTAAAGCAATGTCAACAACTTCTGGATATTCATGTTTAACTTTCCTATCAAATGATGCATGTGACGCTATGTTCTCAAGCATTATCTTCAAACTTTTGTAAGTAGTAAATTCCAACAATTTACCCTTTCAATTTATATTTAAACTCAAACCATCTTCTAATGAATAAAATGGATTCTAGATCCATGAATTTCATGAGTAGGTGCTCCTTTGATAGTGCACCAAGTTCAACACATTAATTCATAAGGTGATCAGTAATAAATTTTACAAATGTTCAGTATCAATACTGGTAGTTGTTGAAAAATTATTGAACCTGCTATAACAATACGTAGTAAATCTGTTTTTCTAATATTATAAATTTTCTTTAGGCCTTCCCTTCTTGCTTTGAAATATTAAGATCACTAAAAATAGTATAGAGAGGCTGGCCCGGTGGCACAAGTGGTTAAGTGCGCGCACTCTGCTGAGGTGGCCTTGGGTTCACCGGTTCCGATCCTGGGCACGCAGCGATGCACTGCTTCGCAAGCCATGCTGTGGCAGCGTCCCATATAAAGTGGAGGAAGATGGGCACGGATGCTAGCCCAGGGCCAGTCTTCCTCAGCAAAAAAAGAGGAGGATTGGCAGATGTTAGCACAGGGCTGATCTCCTCACACACACAAAAAAATAGTATAGATATCTTATTGTCCAATTCACATCTTTAAAAATATGAGATCAACTGATTCCTACTCTTGATAAATATGAGGAGCTCATTTTATAGATCAAATATTCTTGTGAGAAACTTTCTCCATAATAGCCATCTTACCTCAACACGCAATAACACTTTCAGTTTACAATCATTAATTTCACACATTAACATATATCACAAAACTCAGCGTTTGGTTCAGCCAAGATTTTTTCATAGCAAGATAGTTGCAATGAAGAAACTAGTGTGTTGAATTACAGTCTGGCACAAGCTCCTTTATCTGGTTAGCCGCTCCAGAATGTTTTCCAGTCATTACATCTGTGCCATCAGGATATACTCCTAAAAACACTTAAAACTCCAAGTAACATTTGTTGTCAATGTAATTCTTCATAGTTTCATACAGATCAGAATTAGATCCATTTGTTGGCAATGAAATTGAAAAAAGAATACTTCCCTCATATCACTATCAGGTTTAAACCACTTATACTAAAGAATTTGCCCTGTTAGTGATATCTTTGCTTTGACAAGGCATGTATTTATCCTATGAGTTGGTCTACTTTATCATTAGCCAGTACTTGAATACAGCAGATTCACCAAACATTTTCAAAACAAAATCACTGATGAAGTTTGAAGTTTTCATTAATGTCTTAGAAATTGTGTGTTTGTGTACGTGTATATGTGTGTATATCTTAGCAACCTGATGTACCACTTACTAGAAGCCAGCAAAACACTTATGTTTACATGAGAAATATTGAACATTTGTTTATTTGTTTCCATGGGTTTTTTTTGTGTGTATGTTTGTGTGTGAGGAAGATCAGCCCTGTGCTAACATCTGCCAATCCTCCTCATTTTTTTTTTTTTTTGCTGAGGAAGACTGGTCCTGTGCCAACATCCATGCCCATATTCCTCCACTTTATATGGGACGCCGCCACAACATGGCTTGCCAAGTGGTGCGTCGGTGTGCACCCGGGATCCGAACTGGTGAACCCCCGGCCGCCGCAGCGGAGTGAGCGCGCTTAAACGCTTGTGCCACTGGGCCGGCCCCCCGTGGGTTTTTTAATTCAATGCTCTTTCAGTGAATTCTTCGGTTTTGAACTCGTGTATGTTTTATACGTAAATGCCACTTGACTTTTGATGGTTTTTTTGCTTCATTAGCTAGGTCACCACTAGCACACTGCAATTTTAACATTTCATTATTAATTATGTCTACAAAATGGTACTCAATAATGCGGTTCATATTTCTGAATAAAACTAGTTAAAATATGTGGCCTTTTTTTTTTGGAAGCATTTCCATCATTAACATTTGATCTAATGATACCACTACATTCAGCAAATATGTGTTTTTTTCTTGACCGAAAAAAAGGTCAGTGAAACTTAGTTAATAATATGTAAGTTATAGTTAAAAATAGAATGTAAAATTCACTTCCCCAATTTATTTAATAATGTTAAATTAAAAATAAAATTTAAATTTAGAACTTCTCCTCTTCAAAGGACACCATTAAGGAAATGAAAAGGCAACAATACATATCTGACAAAGGATTTGTAACCAGAATATATACAACTCATTAATAAGAGTACAAATGGTCAGATTTTTTAAATGGGTTAAGATGTAGATAGTAACTTTACGGAAGAAGATATATGAATGACCCTAAGCACCTAAAAGTATGCTTAGCATCTTTTGTGTTCAAGGAAATGCAAATTATAACTACAATGATAGCTTCTTGAAGGTTAAAATTAAAATGATGGACAATATCAAGTGCTTGAGAGAATGTGGAGCAAAAAGGTTTCTCAAATTGCTGGCAGAAGTGTAAATGATACAGTCATTTTGGAAAACAGTTTTGCAGTTTCCTATATGTACACTTACCATACAATATAACCAGAATTCCATCTCTAGGTAATTACCCAAGAGAAATGGAAACGTGTCCACACAAAGACTTATACATGAATGTTCATAGTAGCTTCATATCATATCCCAAAACTGTAAATATCCCAAATGTTCATTAAAGGAATAAATAAACAAGTTGTGGTATTTTCATACAATGGAATATTACATAGCAATGTGAAAGACTATTGATATACACAAAAATATGAATGAATCTCAAAAATATATGTTGAGTGAAGAAAGCTAGAGACAAAAGAATATGTTCTGCATAGTTTGATTTATAAGACATTCTAGAACAGGCAAAAACAATCCTTAATAAAATAAATCAAATCAATGGCCTGGGGTGAGGGATAGTGGAATTGACTACAGAACAGTGCAAGAGAACTTTTGGGGTGATGGAAATTTCTCATTGCTTCCTTAGGTGATGTTTCCACAAATGTATAAATTTGTCAAATTTCATTTAATTATACACTTAAATGGATTTATTTTGTAGTATGTGATTTATACTTAAATACACATTTTATATGCTATTTTCAAATTGGTTTAATTTACAATTTAAAAATAATAATTTATTAAAAACTAAAGTGATTGTAAAAACAGCAACTCATAAAAGTAAATTCTTACTTTTTTTCAGATTTCATACAGTTTTAAATTATAGGTAACAAATTAACTTTATGATATTTCATGTTGTAATGTGCTCCTACTACTTATATCTAGTATGTATCCTGCCTCATGTCCAACTCAGCACACTAGCACACTAGTGCACCAACACCCAGTCTGGTCTACACCCTGTTCAATGACCTGCATCCACTGATCACAAGCATGGATGTCAAAACAATGCGAGATTGCTGTAAAAGTTTGTAATGCTTCCTCTCAGTGTCTGTACTTAGGTTCCTGCAGACTAGTGACAGTATTCAGAACACACTTGAGTAGCACTAGCCAGGAAAACAACAATTATGTCAATGTTTTATACATAATAGTTAAGCTTGTACAAATAACTAATAATAAATTATAAAACATAATTTAAATTATGTATCAATTTACGAACTAAAATCTCTACTGGCTAATTTCATATATTAAATAATTATATAATTTTAAAATATATTTGATATGAAAATACTCAAAACCATAAGACTTCTACAAAAAACAAACATTTTAATCAAAATATTTTTCTCCAAAATTATTCATTGGGTACTAACCAAAGAAATCAAAACTAAAACAAAAACATTTTGAAACAAAAGCATAATGATGAAAATGTAATGAAGAATTTCTCTCTTAGTGATTCCTTTGGCTTTAGCCAGTAAGCCCAACCACACAACACTGAATTCTGTTTATTAATGTTAAAAATGTAGCACCTAATAATTAAGTTGCTTGATCTTTTTAGACTCTTCAGATAATGTCCAAATGTCTCTCTCTCTATATATTTATATATGCATGATATCTGTATACACATTTTAAGTCTATCTATATTTATCTATCTATTTCTGTATAACTATTGCTTTAGATTCACCACTAAGGTCATAAAAACCCAAGGGGAAATCACATAAATAAAATTATGATCATTTTGGTGTTCAAGAGACCAATGCCATGTTAATGCCATATAGGCTAATATCTTCAGGAGAAGCATAGTGTATAACAAATATGTACAAGAGCTATCTTCGAGACTATCACCTGTGGTCAAATTAGGCAGTTATTTAATCTACTATCCACTGAATATGTTAAGGGTATCAGCAGCACATGTGATGGTGGTGTTAGAAGCCCCAGTGCTGTGGACTACGCGTGACCAGGGGTCTGAAACCAGGTTCTATTTCCTACATTTGTGCTTTGCCAGTTGTCCAAGTCATTTATTCTATTCAAGCTTCATTTTCATTTTAAAGGAGGATGATAATATAGGCTTCAAAGGGTATTTTAGTGAATAAAATTATATAATTTATGAAAAAGTGCTTTTTAAATGCTCTTAAAGGTATACAATAGTACAAGTGATTACGTTCTCAACCTGGAGTAGCTCACAAAGCTCTTAGAGGACTATACCAAGCTTAGAATATATGAGTAGATAGAACGTGTTTCTGGTCTCTGCCCTGATTACTCTGACTCTGGGTACCCTCTCCCCCAAATCCATTTCTGTTTTTGCTTATCCTTCCCTGATGATTGATTACATATTTACAAAGAAAGCCTACAGCTTCAGCCATCCTTTCTAGTAGAAACTTAGGTCAAGATCTTTAGATTTAGGATCCAGTGTCCCAAATGTGCTTGTCTGAATTCTCCTTGACCCCACAGATTTTGAGTAAACTCTGATCCCCAATGTAGTGCCCCACCCTTGTGCTTATTCAGACCTTAGGACTACAGTTGTGTCCTGTTCCTTGCCTCCAGCAAATCTAACAGATATGGTAGCAGCTCAGCCCCTTTAAAACGGACACTCTGAATTCCAGCCTTTCCGGCTAGAGTAGGAATATTCTGTGTAATTCTTGCTAGTTGCTCTCCTAGGGCCTATGGAATGCTCCACATATGTTTACTAAAAGTACTGAAATCTTTCCATTTATAGACATAAATCCCTAACCAAGATATAGAACCTTTCTCTCTAACCAGTTTCAGGACCCTTATTCCTCTGTCCTTTCTACCTGATTCAGTCATGATCTGGGCACTTTCTTATCAAGTCCTGTGTAATTGCATAAGTGCAGTAAGACACTGTTATTTGTTGAACACTGTTCTGGGAACTGGATAAGTCATTCTTTCCTAGTCGTCCCCAGTTGGCTGACTGGTACCACAGGTTTCTTGGCCTTCTCCTCCCACAGTCTACGCCGGCAGTTGGTCGCAAGTCTCTAGACTGAAGGGTGACCAAGTGTGAAGGAGCATATGTGTGCTTATAGGAAAATCAGACACCATGTTTCTATGACAGCTTTGCATTTCATAGGTTTTTGGAAAGAAGCAGCAGGAGTTCATTTTTCAAAATTTCTTTACTTACATGTCAAAATCATTCACAATGTGACTATTGAATCAATTTCAAGGCTCCCATAAAACTGGAATATTCTATAATGTTTTGATATCTTGTTTTATTCCATCTTCTGAGTCTGAAATATTGGATAAAAAGTCAAAAACAGTTTAAAATATCAACCTAAAGTCTACTAGTCTACTTGCATTTGCTAGTGAGGCATTAAAATCATTTATTAGTAATGTTACACAAAATTTATATATAATCTGTATATGATGCCTTGGCAATAAACACATTATATATTCTATTTTTTTACTTTAATCTTTTTTGCTATTTATTTTTTTGGGGGGGCAATTTTCAGAAAAAAAAAATATCCCTAGATTCTTTATCAGAAGTCAAAATTTTAAATGCAGTGGAAAACACAATACGCATACCTCATTTGAACATTCTAAAATTTAAAGATATCTGCTGAAATTTGATTTTGATGCCAAAATATTTTTTGTTTTAATCATATGTTTAAACTGATTACGGGTAGAATTGCCCAAGCAACATTAATGGTGACCTAAATTTTCTTTTTCTGTTTTCATGTAAATTCAAAATCAGTATGTCCATTTGACTTAATGAGTTCTGAAGTATTAGCAGGAATTTAATATACTCCTTGGTAAGATATTGGAAGTCACTAAACTGTGTATGTTGTATGAATAAGTTTTGGCTTAGTTATGTCTTTCCAATTATTAGGTCAAATCTCTTTAGCAAAATTAATAATGAAAGTACTTTTTCAAGAATTTTCTAGCTAAAACCAATAAGGTAAGTCAGCCGCATAGTATTCTTTTCTCTTCCTTGCCCCACCTTAGGTCACTGGATCAAGATGAAACTACCAGAACTCAGTTGATCTAATTACATAGTGTCTTATCAGGCCCGCTGTAAAGAAAATGGGAGGAGAAGAGTGCTTAGTCAGAAAATGAAGAATTGAAGCCTGGAGTGATAAGGATATGTATAGGAATGAGTCGTTGATCTGAGTTGCAGCTGGGACTGAGCAATGGGACATGGAGTGAAAACGGAAGTTGCATTATCGGTATTATGAAGAGTCCGTCAGAAGGACAGAAGTCCAAATTGATGGGCAAAATGTTATTTTCTGGGTAATGTTTCTAGGTCAGATACATACAGGATGTGAGAAGTTCACACAGACAGTTACGGAAATAAAGAAAGAGCCACTTACATAAAGTGGAATCCATTTTTTGGGTCTTTCACTAGAAACTAGAAAATAAGGGTAGAGATTGCAAACGAGAAACCCTAAAAAAATGTAATGGGGAGACTCGTAGGCAAACATATACCCAAAAGAGCTTACCATAATTATTACATAATTAAATTTTTAAGGAATTTGTGTAGCAGGTGGCGGAAGAAAGGATATAATAGATAATCTGAATCCTGGTCAAACAAAGCTAGTGAAAATGAAGTAAAAATAAATTTACTGTAAACTTATTTAGTTTTGTATATATACAAAATATTTACAAACACATATTTCAATCTACAAATATCATCCAGAGATATAAAAATGATACAGGTGTAATTTTTGCTAAAAAAAAAAAAAGACTGTTTTTGTCTACTTAGTAGAGTTTCCTTTTTTATCAAATATTTAAATTAAGCGTATATAATCTATCATTTTTGCTGAATAAATGACCTTCTGAGCTTTCTAAATGGACTGCTGGACAGTGTAGGTCAGTGGCCAAAAATGCTAAGATGGGTGTTTGCTGTCACTAACAGTCTTATCCATGAAACGATATCTTGATGTCCTTGTTGCTGGAACTATTAAAGCTAGGTTTATATGCACCACAATCAACCTGCTCACTAAATATTCCCTTCATCAAGTTGTCTATCAGGACACTTTCAGTTGCAAGTAACAAACTATGTGACTGTAGTGAAAGGCCCGAAATTAAGGTTCAATTTTATGTGCTGCTTCAATGGCTTAAGCACAATTCCCCTCCTCACTCGGCTCCTGCAGAGAAAGTCTCCTAGCCAAACACCCTCCTTACCAAATGGACCAAATGCAGGTCCTGCTTATCCCCGAGTAGCAGGTTTTAGTCCCCTGCAGATCCACAGATTATTCAAACAAGCCAATCACATATTCCTTGGGAACCAGGGGGGCACCTCACCCTCTTGATACCACAAAGCCTGCCTCCCTTAGCCCCAGGGAGGGCTTGTTCACTCTGCACAAGTGCAACCCCCTTGTAGCCTTGCCTGGCATGCAGTGTCCAACTACCCAGGCTGTGATTATGTGACTAGTAAATTGTTGTTGATCTCGTCTATCCAGTTGGCTGTCATATGTTCGGCCATCCCCATAAATCCTATGGTAGGAATCCCTCCGACATCAATGGGATGAAGAGGAGGTGATTAAAACAGTGACTAATGGTGGCTCAAACAATCAAGATTTAAAGGTTTAACCATTTCACATAACAAGAAAACAGAAGTAGTCTTTTCATGGCTGTCTTAACATCTCAACACAACGATTATGGACTTAAGCTTTTTCAAGCATTTTTAAGTATTGTTACTATAGACCTGCTAAAGCCTTCATTTTACTATTTTTTTGTTTTTCTATCTTTGCTATCTTTAATATGAGAAATTTTGTATTCAGGCTTGTTTCATCATTGCTGCTCCTGGTATCATCCTGTTCTCACACAACTACATTCAATAGTAAAACCCAAATGGGCCAGTCAGGGAAGGAATGGTGATCTTCTTGCATCTTTCTTTAACTCAGAAAGGAAAGTCTATCTTAAAACCCATCCCAGTCTCCACTCTAGAGAGTGAGGGTAAATGGCATCTTAGGACTGTTGAGTAGGCAACAAATAGGACCTACCATAGTTTAATTGTCTCAAATCTCAAGCCCTTGTATGCATTGTTTGAATATGGCTAACCATGCAGAAGATGTATCAAATTTACCTTTCTGTGAGAGAATTTCTCTTGAAAGACTTCCATGTTATGAGTTGATTTGTGTTTTCTGCATCAATTTTTAATTAATTTATGTAGCATTGTATTCAAGTTATTTTAGAACCCACATTTCTTCCTCATTAATAAAATATTAGCTTTTGTTTAATGTTAAATACTTTAGGAGGCAGGTCCGGTGGTGTAGTGGTTAAGTTCATGTGTTCTGCTTTGACGGCCCAGGGTTCACTGATTTGGATCCTGGGTGCAGATCTACTCACCACTCATCAAGACATGCTGAGGTGGCGTCCCACATAGAAGAGCTGGAAAGACCTACAACTGGGATATACAACTATGTACTGGGGCTTTGGGGAGAAAAAAGAGGAAGATTGCCAACAGATGTTAGCTCAGGGCCAATCTTCCTCAAAAAACAAAAAAAAAGAAAAGAATGGGGCAATAGCAGCATTTGGAAAAAAAAATATTTTATTTTTGCTTTATGTCTTATCTTTTGATTACTTGGCTACATACTAGATTGATGAACAGGAGAAGATTAACTATAGGTGAGTACACATCTCCAAGCAATAGATGCATTTTAATACATAGATGTATACACTGATTTATAGTAATTTCATTTATTCTCAAAAATTCACTATTCTTTTAAACAGAATTATTTTAGAAACAAACAAAATCACCACAGGTAATTCATAACTGACTGTAGCTTTCATTTATGAAACTGATACCATAGACTACACCCATAACTATGTTGTATTACTTAATAGGTTAAATAGGTCCATACATGCAAAGCCAAGAGATCTGAGCAGTTCCTATCACTTTGATAAATGCTAGCTAGTGTAGTAATAGAGATAGAGCACTTTATTTAATCAACACATAAATCTCATGTGTTAGGTTTAATTTTCCTCATTTTATAAACTAAGAAGCATAAGCTCAGAGAATGTATGTAACATTTTCCATATTCAAGGAAATTAAAGTAAATTAAAGTCAATATTCAAACTCAGGCCTATAGTATTCTAAATGGTTTGATCTTTCTATACAATTAGGAGAGGACCAATAGAATTATCAATATTATCATGCGGAAACTCATCTGTTGGGAGATCAAATGGGCCTTGATCTGGCTTGCAAAATAGATAAATTGAAAATTCTGGAGAAAAAATTACTTTCAGTCTCAGTGGGAATACAAATCCTCTTCAACCTTACTTTGTTCATGTAGAATCCTAAGAAATATTCCATTTACCAGAAATGACAAGTATAACTTTCTTTCCTCTCCCACACCTCCTTCTCAAGGATCCCTAATTGACTTTTTTAAAGGAGGCTCCCTCCCAAGTCCATATGGCCCTGCCCCTGAACCACGGGTGATTGGACCATGACGAACAGCCAGATCACCCATGCTAAGTGGAGTCTTTCCATGGAATTTGAAGCTGGAACCTAGTTTCTAGTCATTCTCTATTAACTATAAAGTCATGTAGAAGGAAGACTGGGTCAGGTCCATAGAAAGAAGTCAGCTGAAACAGAAGAAGGAAGTAGATAAAGATGAGAAACAGAAGAGAGAAACAGAGAAAGAAATCTTATAACTCTAGAAAAAGAGGAATACTGAGAGGCAGAAAGAGATAATGAGAGACAGCAAGAACAAGATGAAAAATGAGAAAAGAGAGCAAATATCCACCATTCCTCATGACTTGCTGGTTCCTGGGGTCAGGCTTTCCAAAAGCCTCAGTGCGATGTACAACATTGGGTCTCATGTCATTATCATTCCAGTGAATCCCCTTTCTGACTTGAGCCTACCTTGCTGTGTCCTCTTTCTTGGAGCTGAAGGAGCCCCACATGAGAAAACAGAAGTACAATACAAACTGAATTAAGTTCTGCAAAAGTCAAAAGATGAGAGAGTTTTATATTTTCGGAAATATTAATTTATTTATACTTACAAAAATGCATACTATATTTTACCACAGATTATACTGGATATATTCTGTTCAATATGCTTATTTTATATTTCTTAACTGACATGAGAAAACATCTACGGAGATCCATCTTACTCACTTGTAATCTGGTAATTATAATACCTTAACACAAAATCTGAAATAAATTACAAAAAACAATTTCCACAATAATTGGAAAAATGTTCATGCATATTTATTACTCTAAGTTCTTCAAAGATTATTCTTTGCACATTTTCTCACATCTTGGAAACTATGAAATTTAAAGGATAAAAAGAAAAACAGTGAGAATGCCAAATGTGTGGTGGTGTTATAAACACTCTCTGCTTTTTTCCTAACGCTTCATTTTCAATCTTTTTTCCAGAGAAGCAATCAACTGACACATATAATATTCCAATACATTCTATACACTGAAAAGTTGGCATATTTGGTACTCAAATTTTCACAAATATCCAGATTTTTAAACATATCACTGACAAATGATTTTCAGGAAGCAGTCCCCTTCCATAAATTGCAGTCCCCTCCCATAAATTGCGTTAGTTTAATAATATAAAATAGGTAGAGTGAACAGACTTGGGTTATGGAAATATTTTCGGGTTTATTTTAGGAAATCAACAGTTATTTAGTTTCCTTTAAGTTCCTGACATATGTAGTGAAAAGTGCTGAAGGTGATATGAAAAAAATGGAGACACAAGATCAAGTAATCATAGTATAAATAAACTCACTTTCTCTACTGGAGATATCAGTCTTCAGGAAATATAATAAAAATTAGTTAGGTTTTGAGTTGAAACAAATTATGAATCTGTTTTACATGATAATATGATACTAAATAGAGCACTTATTCAGATTAGACTATAGAGAACATCTCCACCGATCAAGACCACCTGTCTCTCCTGCGTCATTGTCTGCTGCTCTCACTCTTGAACGTCACCGTTCTGCTGTCCAGAACAGCTCCGAGTTCTCTATACACACAGATGCTGTTTCAGGCCTATACCTGTACTCATATTGCCCTCTTTCTCAGGACATTCATCCAGAAATCTTTCTTTTATACGTCCCCCAAGACTGGCCCAACATGTTAGGCAATGTACTTTTCCTCTATTCTTCCATAATACTTCTTACTTAGCTTTGTCATATCAGATATTATATTATAATAATCTTTTTATGCCTATTTCACCTGAATGTCTGGTAGGTTTTTGAAGATATGGGTTATTTTCTGCCCAGTCTTGTAATCCCCTGCAAATCCTTGGGCTTCTCTTGATCCCTGTTGTGGTACCACAGAAAATTGCAACCCCACTTCTCTGCTGCATTCCTGGGATAGGTAAACAGCCTTCACTAGCCCCAAGTCTGCTTCCTGCTGGAGGAGATAAAAGAATGGCTTCTCTCTAGCTCCCTTCACCTGAGAATAATCACCCTAGACATCATGTCCCTTCTTGAGCCTTCTTACCCCATCACAAGTTTTCTAGGCACCGCTAACTCAGATGCACTCGGATTCTACTTCAGGCCTCTGAAATGCTACCCAATGGCCCTCCTCCCAGAGCGCCAAAGCAACCATCACAGTCATTTCCTTCACAGTTAAATTTACTCGTGGCTCCATGAGTATGTGAGAGTTTTAGTCATAAATATTGATGTTCCTTCATATGTTAAGCTTTCACTTTGTCAGCAAAACTCACGATTCCATTTTTATACTCTCATATTGATAGAAAAGGCAAAAAGGTGAGAGGTTCGTCTACTTTCTTAGCCAGTACTGGAAGATAATCAAAGCCTTCTAGAATTATGGAAAAACATCTCTGGGACCCTTCTAAAGAAATAGATGTCAGCACTGTCACCACTGGCTAGCAAAATATGTATTGTCATCCACACATCACTGTGGAGTAATGGCTTCTCACTTAGAAACTTCAACATAAGCGCCTATTTAAAGACCTCAGGGTCCCCATTCTACAGTATTTTTCCCAATTGACAGACACTATAACATATATAAGAACCAGATATATCTTGAGAATCCATTGCCAAGTAGTATAAGATGGAGAAGAAAGATGCAGTGAGCCAAAAATGTCCTTTTGTCCATCTGCCTGAAGAATGTACTGCTGGAACTACCCGCTTAGCCAATTAGGGGATTGGTCAATCAGGCAGTTTCCTGGAGGATCAAAAAGGATCATCAGAAATGAAATGAGATGGTCTAATATGGATATTTTGCTAGATTTTTCTTTCAGAAATAGTGCCACATGGGTTTGGGATGAACACTTTAATATGCCGCTTGGAGCGGTCAGTGAGACCTCCAACTGCTTTGTGAAAACTGTGAGTCTAATGACGTCTTGACACATTCGTCTTGTTAAATGGATTATGAAGTTTCAATCCACAGAAAAATTACTTAAGACAAAAACTAATAGATTGACCTTCAAAAATAGTCTACTATTTAATAATCACCAAAATACTGGTCAAGTGCGTAGTAGACTGTCCCTCAATTGGGTTTATAGGATGTTTTCTCATTAGGCTAGGATTATAAATTTGGGGGAAGAATACATTTCTCATATATCAGGGAGTCCATGATACTATATGGCTAATTACTGGTGATGAAAATTTTGGTCTTTTGGTTAAGGGGCTGTCTATTAGGTTTCTCCAATGTAAAAATTAAAATTTTTCCCATGACAGAATCCATTCATTGGAAGCAAGTCACTAAGCCAGCTTATACTCAAGAGAAGGGTAAGTAGGCTCTACTTCTTGGAAAGAGTATTGATGAATTTGTAGATATATGCTAAATCTATTATAGTAGTGAATATATATTTGGAAGAAGATACTTCAAAGCTCTGGAAATATCTTGTCTCAAATTTTTGTACACTAATTTTCCATTCATCAATGGATTTTACTGGCAGCAATTATGACTGTGTTGTTATAATAGTTGTTTGACTTCATTCCTTCTACATTTATTCATTCGAGTTTTCTATAAGGAAGATTTTTCCCTTCACCAGTTTGTTTATTCAATCATTTATTTATATCATATGGACTCGTTGACATTTATTTTATTCTTCGGATTATAAACGAATACTATCATTATGTACGTATTTATTTATTTATTTGCTCAAATTGTTCCTGCTTGGGCCAATGGCAGTTCTTTCATGTTGGCTTTTATGTCCCTTTGACATGACACTGTTTGTTTGTTTGCTTGCTTGTTTGTTTTGCCCTTACATATTCTGGTAGTACAAAATGCTCCAGGCTCATTTGATATTTCCCGTGATCCAATCCTAGAATCAAGACGGGTTTCCTTTTTTGAAAAATATTGGAAACCAAGATCTGGGTACTAGATGTGATTATAGCTACTGGAGTATCATAATTTCATATGTCTTTCAATAGACAAAGTTAGGAAATATATATATGTCATATATATATGCATGTTTGTTTATACATTATATATATTTCTTAGCTTTGTTTTATAATTTTAATATATGTAAAAACCATGTATAAATATTTATATTTATTAATCTATCTCTCTATCTATATAGATATCTCTACTATCTCAGAGTTTACTCCACCAATATGAGGTTCATCTAAACTTTCTGCCTTGAGTATTGTAACTTTTTCTTTGACAGTGAGAAATCTGGCCCTCATCTACAATATGAGCTCTTATTTATTTAGCCTCAGTTTATATACAGAGTAGTTTCAATTGCTGACCTGTACCACCATGAGAAACAAATTTACCAACTAGAGTACAGTATTTATGTACAGCTTTGTTTTTTGTCTTACAATATCTAGCCAACACACTGTTTTCCTAAGTTACTTCAACTTCCTTTCCCCACTCCTTTTGGTGAGATTATCTAACACATTTGTCATACAGTTGGTTTCATTTGCTACAGTCTGTGTTCTGTACTGGTTCCTTCCACATCCTGGTTGATTTTTTAAATATTTGCCTACATTATAGTTTACTCTTTGTGACATACACTTCTGTGGGTTTTGACAAATGCAAAGAGATGTATGTCTACCACAACCACCATACAGAACGGTTTCATTAAACTAAAAATCCCCTTGTGCCGCCCTTTATAGTCAAACCCTCCCTCTCCCCCAACCTCTTACAATGCTGATATACCTTCTCTCCCAAGAGTTTGGTTTTCCAGAAAGTCGTGTAAATGGAATCACACAATATATAGCCTTATGGGTCTGGCTTCTTATACTTAGCAAAATGCCCTTAAGAATCATATCTAATGTTACATGAATTAATAATTAGTTCCTATTTCTTGCTAAGTTATATTCCATTATCTAGATTATATTAATGAAGTTTCTTTTTATTCTTAGTTTACAGAGAGTGTTTACCATGACTGCATGTCAAATGCTTTTTCTGCATCTACTGAGATAATCATATGGCTTTTCTTATTTACTTTTGTAAATATGGTGAATTATATTGGTTGCTTTTTATTACTAAGCAGCTTTGAATTCTTAGGGTAAACCCCACCTGATCATGATGTCAGGATGTTTAACTATATATATATAACTAATTATAGATGACACTATATGTACTTAAGCTCACTTAGGTTGATGGTAGAATTCATTGCCTTGTGGTTATAGTTCTGAGGGCCCCAGTTTCTTGCTGGCAGTCTTCTGAGGCAGTACTCTGCTTCTAGAGACTGCCTACACTTCCCAGAGGCTGCCCACAGTTTCTTTCCATGTGTGCTTCCTCAACATGGCCACTTATTTCATCACTCCAGCAAGGAGAGTCACTGCTAGCAAGACAGAGACTAATATAATGTAACATAACTGTGAGAGTGACATCCCAGCAGCTTTTCCATATTCTATTGATTAGAAGCAAATTGTAGGTCCTAGGCACACCCAAAGGGAGAGAACACATGGAGGCAGTAATCATGGAGGCCATTCAAGAGTCTTTCCACTACAGTCAGTCTGGCTAGAGGTTTATCAATTTTATTGATCTTCTCAAGGTCCCAGTTTTTGGTTTCATTGATTTTTTTCTATTATTATTGTTTTCAATTTCATTTATTTCTTTTATAATCTTTATTGTTGCCTTCTTTATACTTTCTTTGTGTTTCATTTGCTCTTCTTTCGCCAGTATCTTTAAGATTGAGGCTTAGGATACTTATTTCAGGTTTTTCTTCTTTTCTAATATAAGCATTTACTGCTACACTTTTCCCTCTAAGTTCTACTTTAGCTACGTCCCACAAATTTTATTATGTTGTATTTTCATTTTTTTATTCAGTTCAATTTCTAAAATTTCTTTTGAAATGTATTCTTTGACTCCTGGATTATGTAGAAATGTGCAGCTCAATTTCCAAATATTTGAGAATTTTTCAGATGTCTTTTCAGTATTGATTTTTGTTTGACTCTATTATTGACTGACATCATACTTTGTATTATTTATATTCTTTTACATTTGTAAAGACTTGTTTTATGGACCAGAATATGGTTTACATCGGTGAATGTTTCATATGCTCTTGAGAAGAATGTGTATTCTGTTGTTGTTGATTGGAGTGTTTTGTAGATGTAAATTATGTGAAGTTGATTGATACTGCAGTCCAGGACATCTATACTTACTGATTTTTTTTTTGCTACTTGTTCTGTCAATTACTGGGAGAGAAATATCAAAGCCTCCAAATATAGTTGTGAGTTTGTTCATTTCTTCTATGAAATGTCAGTTACTGCCTCATGTATTTTTGAAGCTCTGGGTATATATGCCATTTTAAATTCTAGAACAACAGATTTATACATTTTCTGGCTATCTATAATTATTTGAAAATTTAACGTCTCCCATAAATGAAAACCAATGTGAACTTCATCCTATTGCTAGTAGAATTAAAATTTGGTTACTTCTTCAAGCCTCAGTCTCCTTACTTAAAACTATTAGGACATTAATAGCACACTGAGAATGAGAAAAGCAGCCCCTGACAGCCAAGAGCTTGTGTGGGAGAACAAAGGGGTGTTGGTGTACTTCTGATGAACCTAATCATTCTCACAGATCACTAACCTCAGATAAAGTCACTTTGTGACAGTGATAAAGGGAGTCCAGTGCTAGACCACTCCTTAAGCATGCCTAAGAACAGATTAAAAACAAAGTTACTGTGCAAATTATCAAAATCCCCAAACATGCCTTTCCTGGATACCTTGAGTTACTTCTGCTTCTTTCCCATTTGGAACTTTAGCTTCCTTCCATTATTCCAGTTTCCTCAACAAGTTTCTTTAAGATACCCAATCATAGACTTATCTCTGCTTCTCAACAATTACCAATATAGAGTAACTTTCAATTCTTCGATCCTTTCCTAACATCATTCTACTCAAGACCAAATCCTAAAATAAGCTCCTTCAAATACCTTCTTACTGAGACACTTAATGATTTCCCAAAGGGAGTCATTTCCTTGCTGTTGCAAGCATCAAGAAGTCTAACTTTATTTATAGTTATTTTCCTGGTGTGATTTGGGCATCAACAGATGCAGTATAGAGATATGGTAAGAATTAGTTAGGGTAATAAAAAATATATTTGCACTGGGACTGCCATATGATAAACACTCACACCTTAATATAGTTGACTATCCAGTTGAAGCAGTTTATTTGAGGAGAGCAGCTATGTTCTATTCATCTTTGTGTCTCTGTTGTCAAATACTGTGCTTGAAAAATAATGTTTTATTAATATTTGTTGAATGAATCGATCAAATACTAATATTTAGACATTAATAATTTAAAGATATAGAAATTATAAAAGAATATAATGAAGACACCATATATAATATAGAAAAAAGTAGGTAAAGAGTATTATGGCAAAAAAAAGTGGAATTATGTTGGGGCCAGCACGGTGGCGCAAGCAGTTAAGTGCGCACTCTCCGCTGTGGCAGCCCGGGGTTCGCCAGTTCGGATCCCGACTGCACACCGATGCACTGCTTGGCAAGCCATGCTGTGGCGGCATCCCATATAAAGTGAAGGAAGATGGGCACAGATGTTAGCCTAGGGCCAGGCTTCCTCAGGAAAGAAAGAGGAGGATTGGCAGATGTTAGCACAGGGCTGATCTTCCTCACACACACACACAAAAAATGTAGAATCATGTTATAAGATAGAGTTTAATCTTTAAAATGATTATGAAGAAAGAGCATCTAGCTGTTCTCACTAATATCACTCCAAGTACACACAACTGAACATTTGTTTTCCATATTACGTGATATATTGAAAGAGTATTGGCTCTGGCATTATACTATAGGGTCCCTGAAGAATTGTTTTCAACTCATCCTCCCACATCACGTTCCTGTTCCATATGAGGCTACTAGACTCTTCCAAGACCCATGACCTATAAGCAGTGACTGGTGTCCTTGGAGGCCTTTCATGGCCTTATTTCCAGGGCAAGTTTTAGCACAAATTTTGGCTAACTTACTTCTGAATTCAACATCATTTTCTCAAGATACTAGACTATCATTAAATTGTTAGATTAAACAACGTTTGGCCTCTGGGATAGCATTTGGTGCACTAGAGCAGACTTTCTCTATTAAACTAATGATGCACTAAATGGTACGCTGATGACCTGAAAGAATAAATGTGTCTCCTTGAGAACAGGACTTCTAACCAGGGAGAAACTTGGACATTAGGAAAAAAGATGGCTCATTAATGCTCAACCATCAACTACATAATCAATAATCTAAGAAGCCAGAAGGTCTCTTTATGTAGTGAGGTATTAATATATTATTAATATTCTTTTTAAACATTGATAGAGCACATCTTGTCAGCTAATTAAAACACTGTTTCCACTATATAAATACAAAATAAAGAGTAAATTTCCAGTGTATTTCTGAAATGGATTAGCTTACGGACAGATTTATTAGAATTATATTTAATTAAAGCCCTATTTGGTATTAATGGGAAGAAATTCTGTTTGTAAACATTAATTTGCTTTTACAATCTTCCTTTTCACCTTGAAATCTCTCTGTATAAAAAGAAGGTCAGTTTCTCTGGCTTGGAAGGTTATGCTCTTACATATGTATTTAAAATTTGTAGTTAAATTGCATGAAACTGTGAATAAATAAGTATTCCTTGCTGAAGTTAGAGTTTTTTCTTTTAATTTTTCAATTAAGAAGATAGGGTTGTAATAATACCAATTATTATGTCCTATGTGAATAAAATATTTATTTATTTAAATTTTTATTGTGAAATAATTATAGACTCACCAGAATTTGCAAAAAGAGTGTGAAGATACTATTGTACCCTTCACCCAGATTCTCCCAACAGCAACATATAACTGTAGTACAATATCAAAACCAGGAAATTGACATTGGTACACCGGTATACCATTAACTAGACTACAGACATTATTCAGTTTCATCATTTTTTATGACTTGCATTCATTTCTATGTGTCTTTCGGGGGGTGTGTGTGTGTATAAATTCTATTCACTTCTATTCCATGTGAAGTTTTGTGTAAACACACCTACAATCAATCTCTTTTGAGAAGAGAAATGTAGAGAGATTTAATTTGATATTACAACTAAGGATTTTTATGCTAAAACTTTATCTGAAAGAGATTAAGATAGGAAAAAATAAAGCAATGAGTACTGTGGAAAATTAGTAAAAAGTAATCTGTACAAAAACAAAGCAGTAAGATAAGGACTAGGTTATACGGCAACTATTTCTAATATATCAGAGAAAGAATATGCTTGACAAATGTGTTTGACCTCTTCAAATATGATAAAAATATTAAAATTAATGACAAAATAAGATTTGCTGCATGTATCAGAAAAGATATTGGTAAAAATACATCATGTATGTGTAAAGTATAAAGTTGTTAGTGACAAATAATTCTATAATTTTAATAGACTTTATTTTTTAGAACAGTTTTAGGTTCACAGCAAAATTGAGCAGAAGGTAAAAAATTTCCCACATCGCCCCGCTCCTATACTTTCATAGCCTCTCCCATTATCAACATCCTCCACCAGAGTGGTACAACTGTTACAATTGTTATACTTACATTGACACATCATTAACACCCAGAGTCAGCAGCTTACATTAGATTTTACTCTTGGTATTGTACATTCTATGGACAAATGTATAATTATATGTATTTACCATTATAATATCACACGGAATAGTTTCACTGCTCTAAAAATCCTCTGCTCTCCCCCTATTCATTCCTCCCACCCCTAACCCCAGGCAACTGCTGATCTTATTGTCTCTATAGTTTTACCTTTTCCAGAAAATCTGGATGAGCTAGTGTTTGGCAATGACTTTTTAGATGTAACACCAAAGTCACAATCCATAAAAGAAATAATTGATAACTGGACTTGATTAAAATTAAAAATTTCTGCTCTGTGAAAGATATTGTCAAGAAAAAGATCAGACAATGCCGCAGACTGGGAGAAAATATTTGCAAAAGACACATCTGTTAAAAGACTGTTACCTGGAGTACACAAAGACCTCTTAAAACTCAACAATAGGAAAACAAACAAACCAATTAAAAAATAGGCCAAAAACCTCAACAGACACCTCACCAAGGAAGATACACAGATAGCATTAAGCATATGAAGACGCTCCACATCATATGTCATGAGGGAAATGCAAATTAAAACAACAACGAGATACCACGCTATATCTATTAGAATGGCCAAAATTTGGAACACTGACAATATGAAATGCTGATGAGGATGTGGAGCAACAGGAACTCTCATTCATTGCTGGTGGAAATGCAAAATGGTTCAGCCACTTTGAAAGACAGTTTGGCACTGTCTTATAAAACTAAACATACTCTTACCACAAAATCCAACAATTGCACTACTTGGTATTTACCCAATGAGCTGAAAACTTAAATTCACGCAAAAACTTGCACGTGGATGTTTATAGAAATTTTATTCATAGTTACCAAAATGTGGAATTAACCAAGATGTTTTTGGTGAATAAATAAACTGTTAATGGATAAATAAACTATGGTACATCCAGACAATGGAATATTATTTAGCACTAAGAAGATATGAGCTATTAAGCTATAAAAAGACATAAAGGAAACTTAAATGCATATTAATAAGTGAAAGAAGCTAATCTGAAAAATCTACTTACTGTATGATTCCAACTATATAACAAGGCAAAATAATTTTATAATATAAATTAATATTTAAAGTCCTTTAAGAAAAACTAGTGTGTTTCTTTCAGAGACAAATGACCAAAAGGAACATTTAATTCCCTAAATACTAGTTTTTAAGACAAAACATACAAAGTATCCCAAAATCAAGGTAAAAAAGAACCGACAAATTAATAATTAAAGATACAGATTTGGTTTATTGGCTGAGAATAAATGAAACATTTGAATGTTGACCAAAAAAAAAAAAAAAAAGAGGTAATGAAGTCTGAAACCTAAAGCCGAAAAGAAAACATTTTCATAAGAGAAACTAAGAAAAGAGATCTCTGGAGATTAAAATGATTTGTAATATAAGCCACCTGAAGAATAATGGAAATGAGAACATGGAAACATTTGTCACTTACATCTCTAGAATTTTACTTACCATTAAGTTTCGGGGGGAAAAGGATAATCAGATTTGAGAATAAATAACTTGTATAGGAGCTTAGAAAGTGAATCAAAATTTTCCTAATTTTTGTTAGAAGTTATGAGTGTCAGTGGGTATTTAAAATAATGGAAAGTGGGTATTTAAAATAATGGAAAGAAAAGTCTCCCACTCCTCCCTCCCTACTTGTTCATACTTGATGCCAACAAGATGTTATTGGCTGGAGTAAAACTATATATGCCAAAAGACTAGAAATAAAAGTTAAAGCCATACCATTATAGAAGAATATCTCTTTAGAAGGGTCATTACAATGAGAATATTTTAGAAAGGGAAGCCACATATCAGGCATCATAAATCAGGTGAACAAGTGATTAGACAAATCAGTGGAATAAGAAAAAAACCAGGATTTCTGGAAAAGCTTTATTAGCGTGACCTTTTTATTTTTTCCTAGCTTTCTTAGCCTTCATTGTAAGTAAATTGTATTATTTCTGTTATAGCTGGATATCTTTTACCTTTTCTTAAGAATCAAAAAATAGATTTGATATTTAGTTATGAAATATAGGCATGAAGAGTATTAAACAGTAAAAGTGAAGAATTTTCTCTAACTCTAATAGGATTATGCTCAGTGCCTTTAGAGAAAGAAACAGGTTTGTTTATATTGTGACAATATAGTTAATGAAATGTACATGTGACCACACCCATTTTGGCAGGATGGTTCAGAACAGTCTATGTTAATTATAGAAAAAGTACATCTCCCAGAAGGAAACTGTAACCCATCTAAACTTCCATAAAACATATTTGCTGACAGTTTTGATAGAATTTAAAAGAAATTGTATTCATTTTATATGGCTGCATAATAAATTAGCACAACCTTGGCTTAAAACAACAAACATTTATTACCTCACAATTTCCGTGAGTCAGAAATCCGAGCGTTGGTCAGCTGAGTTACCTGCTCAGCGTCTTACAGCCTGAAGTGAAGGTGGTGGCCAGGGCTGGATTCTCATCTGAGGTCAGGGCCCTCTTTCAAGCTCACTGGTTGTTCGCAGAATTCATTTCCGGTGGTCGTAGGACTGAAGTCCTTGTTTTATTTCTAGCTGTCAGCTGGGAACCACTCTCAGCTCTTAGAGGCCACCCTGAGTTCCTCAACATGTGCCCTCTTCTCTCAAAATGTGGTAGTTTGCTTTGTCTTCCAGACCTGTGGGAGACCACGTCTCATGCTTTGCCCTCTTTTGAAGGGCTCATCTGGTTAGGTCAGGCCCAACCAAGGTAATCTCCCTTTGGCTAACTCAAAGTCAGCTAATTAATAATATCCCATCATATTCACTGGCCCCACCCACATTCAAGGGGAAGTATTATAGTATTACAATATTATAATAAAAGGTCTGCCTAGTTCCAATACTCCACTGGGCCACTCCATGTCCTGTATGCCTGCTCTCCTCACCACGCTGTGGCCTGACCTCCTGCTCTGGCTCACCGTAAATCCTGTGTGAACACTCTCCACTCCCATACATCAAGACGTAGGACTGCTAAGGAAGTGTGCCAGGCTCTGCCTACATATAATTGTTCATTTTACCTGTTGTGATGGTTCCTCTGGACCATGTCATAATCAATTAAATGTAAGGACACTGGTATCTGATCTACATGATTTCTTTACTCTAAAGTTATGAGTTGGTGCCAATATCTGCAACAAAATACTTCAATAATCATTCTCATTTTCTCAATCTTCTATAAACCCCCTTCTCCCTTCTGCTCACTATAGGAAATTGATTTCTTACCAAGAAATTGATGAAATACGTACATATTTTGAAGAAAGTGGGAGCCAAGTTTGTTACTGTCAGAGAAAGGAGAGACAAATATGAAAAGGGAGAAAACTAGAACGAATATTAGATGTTCTATTGCTTGACTCAGGGCTGCTGCCACACTCTGTATGCGTGCTGTCCTCATCCTATTAAGACTGTTTGGGTCATCATAAATACCACCACCCTCATGTACGCCCTCCTCACCCTGCCTAGCGTACAACACCCTGCACCAAGCTGCTTCCTCATAGTCACACCCTCTTCCCCTCACTGAGGGCTGTGCTGGCTGCTGTGCTCCCAGCGCAGGTACACTCCCCTCACTCCATTCAGGCTCCACTATCCCACAACAGACCCTGCATTCTCCCAACCCCACCGCCATGTGGTCCAGGATGGTTTTAAAAGTGGAGTCTTGATTGTGGATCTCTTTGCATAAGGGAGCTGAAAGAATCAGAAACTGTGGTTGGAGAGGGGGGATTTAATTTATGACTTGGGAAGATATACAACTGCTGCTGGTGATGAAAAAATCCAGGATTTGAGCAAGAGTGTTGTCACCATAATGGAGCACAGATGTTACTGCTGATAAAACTGTGACAACAGGTGTATAAATTGTCAAAGGCAATGTCAGAGGAACATAAAAAAGTTGTCAAGAGTATCAATTGTCTATAAACACTTGTTTGTATTTTCTTTGACCTCAGAACTCAAGTTATTAAAGCCAGAGAGGGAGAATAAGCAATCATTTGAGGTGAAATATTTGATTTTGTCTCAATTTCTGAAGTACTCATCTATACCAAAGAAATTACAAAACATGCCTTGTATGTTAATTAATCATATAGTCCCCAAACCCAATTAGACTATACACCAAGTACTTAAAATAGACCGGTATAATCAACATGCAGTTTAGAATGGTCGGTTGAGCACTCTTTTGAATGTAATTTAAATGTAATAAAAATGAGAAACATAAAAACTAATTCTATTAGAATGTGAGTTTGAAATTGTAGTTTTTAATCCTTGAGTCCACATTGATAATAAATAATACCATGCTGTTCAGTTACTTGGAGAAAGTCTAGCTATTTAAATAGATATTTCATGACACTAATAATTACAACAGAGCAAATATACTTTAGGATTGTTTAATTTAGTTATTTATTTAGCAAATGAAAATAGATTATATTTATATATACAGTAGATTTAGACAGAGGAAGAGATAGAGATAGAGATAGATTTAGAGATAGTGGACTTTAGAAGTAGATTTATTTTAGACTTGCCTAGCAAAGATCTGAATCATTCTTGACAGGATTTATTTTAAAAATGAATTCAAAATATTGTGAAGATATGTTGACAAAGTTCCTAAATATTGGCATTTAAATGAAAGGCAAACATACACAAAGATTAATTTTGCCTGTTTTTAAAAACACATAAATGCAATAATTCAATACAGAGGGCTTGCAAATATTTTCTTAGCTTTAATCCTAAGGATTTAATATTTTGGTGCCGCTGTACACCAAAATATTAAAAGTACAAAATTTTTTTTTCTTTTTAAAAATAATTCATTTTCCATTTTGTTCATTGATAGTACTAGAAATACAATTTTTTGGTATATTGACTTTTACCTGTGATATTGCAAAATTGACTTGCTGAATCTAGTTTTTTTTGTGAATTACTCAAGATATTTTTAATACACAGCAATGCTTTCTATGAATAAATACACATTTACTTTTTCCTTTCCAATCATTATGTCTTGTATTTCTTTTTTCTTTTCTTATTGCTCTGCCTGGCAAGTCAGTAAAATGCTGAATAGAATGTTGAAAGCAGAAATCCTTGCCTTGTTCTAGATTGTAAAGAAAAGCCGTCAGATTTTTATTACTGTGTATGATGCTAGCTCAACTTTTTTCCAAATGCCCTTTACTAAATCACAGAAATCTTTTATCTTCTTTTTTTGGAAATTTTTATCATAATGCAGTGTTGAATTTTTGCAAATGCCTTTTCTGTAACTATTGAGATGATTACAGAATTTTTCTCCTTTATTTTACTAGCAGAGTGAATCATACTGTTTATTTTTAAATAGTAAAAAAGTGGTGTGTATTTTGGGGATATACTTACTTGTTCTACATGTATTATTCTTTTTTTAATTCTGGATGTGTTTTGTAAATTCTGAACATATGTCTTAGTCTATTTGGCCTGCTATAATAAAATACCATAGACTGGGTAGCTTATTAACAGTAAACAGAAATTTACTTCTCACAATTCTGGAGCCTAGAAGTCTGAGATCAGAATGCCAACTGGTCAGATGAGGGCCGTCATTCAGGTCAAACTTCTAATTGTATCCTTGCATGGTTTAAGGGGCTAACGAGGTTTCTCAGGCCATTTTTACAAGGGCACTAATCCCTTTCATGAAGGGCTCCACCCTCATGACCTAATCACCTCTCAAAGGCCTCATCTGCTAATATCATCACCTTGGGGGTTAGGTTTCAACGTATGAATTTTGGGGATACAAAAACTTTCAAACTCTAACAACACATATCAATGTTTGCAAGTTATGCAGCACTTTAAAAAAATAAAAGAAAATGAATAAAATATTAGAAGGAAAAGAAGCATGTCTTGTACAAGAAGTAAGTGCCATGAATACAAAAAGGGGTGATTAATTTAACCCAAACTCAGATAAAACAAATAGTACTTAAAGAGATTTTAAAATAATTTTAGCATATTAGAAGCTGGTGAATAGAACAGCGTGAACAGGTTCATGGCCAAGAAAAACAACAATGAGAATAAACAGGCTTACATGAAGCAGAAAATTTTTGTAGTAGAATAGTGGATTTGATAGAAAAGTTAAATAATGGCCAGGTTTTAAAGCTTGTTGAATAACTTAGCACAAAGTTTGAGTTCATCCTCTAGAATAGTAAACAGTTAATTTTTTAAGCATTATATTTAAATAATCAAATAAAAGTTTTAATAACATTAATTGGCAGTGGTAACAGGAAGCATTAGAGGAGAATAAGACTACAGAGGGAAGGTACATCTTGAAGACTATTACAGCAATCCCCAGAAAGCCATGAAAAGAAAGCAATGCATGCAAGACGTGTAGTAAATTCAACAAGATACGGTAACTCTGAATCTGGAAAATGAGGACGAGACAGGGAACTGAGATTTTTCAAAAGTTTGAAACTGGTTGATAAGGGAAACGGTGAAACCTATTTCAAAAAAAAGTAAGATGGCAGAGAAATGTCTTGTTAGTCAGGGGAAACGAAGTGTTCAATTAAAGTGTTAGGTTGTACTTAAGTTATGTCTGATGGTACATCAGAAATAACTATCCTCCAACCAATGGAAAAGGAGGTTGGGGAAGGAGTCATGCCTAGTGGTTAAAGATCCTCAAGGAAGTATGGCTGAAGAATTTCCAAATGTATCAGATATTGTAACAGTGCTCAAACCGCAAATATTGCAATTAAATTGATTACCTGCAAACTAGCTTCATAAAAATTCATTTTGAAAAATATGAGGCTGTTTTAAATTCTGTTTATGAGGACTTTTTAATGATATGGGAAAATTCAGATAACAGTTAAAAAATTTAGAGCAGAAACTGAAAACCACTTTCCTACCACCACATCATCTACCATTCCGTCCAAATCATCACCAGGCCCAGAAAGCTGTAAATACAGACCTTCAACGATGTGTTGTTCATACTTATTTCTCCCTCATACCACGTAGGACTGTGTATTGCATATAGTAAGTACTCAAATATTCTTCTGTGGTATTTTTATGAGGAATAAAAAAAACAAAAAGAGAAAAAGAGATTCTGTAACATAATAAACAGGGTGTAATGACATTGGGGCAATAGCATATCAAAAGGGAGGAAGACAATTCCTAGCTCACACTATACATGCTAAAACACTTAAACAGTATTTAAAATCAAAGACATAAAATCATTAGACAATTATGAGAATTACTATGACATTGGAGTAATAAAAGATTTTTAAATGGTGGGCTGGCCCTGTGGCCTAGTGGTTAAGTTTGGTGTGCTCTGCTTCGGCAGCCTGGGTTCAGTTCCTGGGCGTGGACCAACATCGCTCAGTGGCTGCCATGCTGTGGCGGTGATCCACATACAAAATGGAGGAAGATTGGCACAGATGTTATAGCTCAGGGAGAATCTTCCTCAGCCAAAAAAAGAGAGAGATTTAAATGGGATACAAAGCAAAAGCATACCAAAGAAAATTACGTGTTGTTACATTGAAATAAAAAAGCTTCTATAATGCAAAAGATATGTCAAATAAATTTTAAAGCATGCTACAAAGCGGAAAGAGATCTTTACATTTCAATAACCAAAGAAATATTGATATCTGTAATATGTAATAATGCTACTGTTTTACTTCTTAAAACAACAACCAACAAGGACAAATCAGATAATTCAAAAGATCAAAATGGAAAACCCTATCATTATGAAATTCACAGAAAAATAAAAACAAGGAGCCCGTAAAGCAGAACGATGCTTAGTTATACTAACAATTAGAGAAATGCAAGCTAACATCATTTTTCATTTTGGCATTTCTAAACTATCACACTGGAAGAAAGTAGCATCTGGTCGCACTGTTTCCAAGGGTGTGTGGCAAACAGGACAGCTTACATATTCCTGGTAGAAGTAGAAATTGTTACAACCACATTGGGAATCAATTTCTTATTTAAGTTTCTGTCCTAGAGATACTCTAGCACACGAGAAGGTGGTTAAGGGTCAAGGTGGATCACTGTTTAATATTTATAATGGTGAAAAAGTAGAAACAAATTCATTAAGATAATTAATCATATTTTATTCAATTAATGGAATATTTTTCATAGATAACTAAATCTACAAGCATTCATGAGTAAAGCTTAAAAATACATGATATAGAAGAAAAATCAATTTGCAAAAGTTTGTAAATGGTATGCAACTATTCAAATAAAATACAAAACAATACAATATTTTGTTACATTAATGCATAATTATGGGCCAAATATTATTCAATTACATGGGAATAATACACACAAACATTAAAGTTCAAGGGAGTGGTTATTTCTAGGAGGAGGAAAAAGAGGGATGGGGCTTTGGTAACACCTGCAGTTATTTATTTCTGAAGCAGAAAAACAGTAAACAAGGCAGAAAGCTAAGCCTATGTTAGTTTGCTTAGTCTCACTAGTGAATACTTAAGTTCTATTATGTTCTTAAGAATTAAATATTTCAAAATTAAAATTAGTCATTTCAAAATAAATAGTCAAGGTGAATAGTATCTTCTTCCTAACATTAGGTGACCTGGATTTAAACACACATTCCCTGAAAGGGTTGTTCTCTCCTTAGGGAAACTTCAGAAAGCCCAAAGTCTTTGTGGATCCAATGCATGACTAGACTTTTCAGTATGCAAAACGAGAGAAACTTCCCTGATTAAAACTAATAAAGTCTCTGAAGAGCAACTACATCTAAAATTTCTTTTTGATTCTTCTTTGGCCAATTAGAATGGGCTGTATTAAAATTTAAGTATAGCTTCTAAGCCATACACATACCATTAAATTTGCAGGAATAATGAAGCCAACCAATTTTATTCCTCTTTAATAATGCATTCCTGTATTTGCTGTTAAGGTAAGGTTAGCATTTATTTATTGATCATGATGCATTATCTACACAATGGAAACTACTAAGCAGTTTTCATCTCCTGTGATATTTCTAAATAATTCAGAAACTAATTCCTGTTTTCTTTTTCTCATTAAAGTTTGTCTCTTTTAAATGTAAAAATTTAAGTGACTTATGGCTTAGTTTGTTTCTAGATTGCCCAGATGGCACAAGTGCATAAAGTAGCCAGATAAAATTTGCAGACATGTGTATCCCCTATAGCTTCATCTTTTTGCATTAGTGTCTTCCTTTCCAAGTATTTAGGAATAAAACAAGAGAAAATAATAAAAACATGCTGTTTCAACCTTGCCTCTCCATCTAAATGCTACAGTGTCCTTCATGCTATTTATTGCCATATATTTTTAAATGTCTCCATTTTTTTCACTTTCCATCAACTTCTAAAAATTAGAAATTTGGCTTCAACCTTCATTCTAAATCCATTAAAACTGATCTGGCTAATATCTACCGTTGTGTTTCAGTATTTATTTTATTTGACCTCTGTGTGGAAGGTGATGGTATGGACATTTCTCCTTTCTCCATGGAAATGGTATTTGAGGATGAGTTCAAAAGGAGATAAAATATACCTTGAGATGGAAAAATCATATAGATTCATGAACAGTTGAAAAAACACTGAGTTTTCTACCCCGTTAATTCCATACTTCACAGCTCATAGAGTGTAAATTACTTTGCTATTGAGCTTGATTTCATTGAAATTATTTCTTAAATATATTCTCTTTCCATTTCAACCCATATCTCACCTTTTTTATTTATCAGAGCTTATGTAATTGGATTTGCCATTGACTAAGCCGTGTGAATTTTGTAAATTACTTGAGATCTCATTGCCCCAGTTTCCTCAACTATAATATGAGGGTAATAATGATAACTATTTATTGTGTTGTTATGAGGATTAAGCTACTTAACATCTGTGAAGTAGTTAAAACAATGCATAGACAAACTGAGCAATGGAATCAAATAGAGTCCGGAAACAGATTCACACGTATTTTATCAACTGACTGATTATGAAGGCCACAATGAAATCATGTGCAGAAATCTCGATCTTTTCAACAAATGACATGGCTGGTTGGATAACCATATTTGGGGGAGGGGCGGGGGGGTGCACATAGCTTGATCCATACACATCTAACACCATAACCACAAAGAAATTCCAAATATATTGGTCTAAACGTGAAAGGTAAAGTGATAAAGCTTTTAAAAGAACACATAGGAGGATGTCTTTATGACTCTGGAGTAGACAAAGATTTCTTAAACACATGCAAAAAGTGCAACATAAAAGCAAAAAGAAAAAGTTAAGTCAGGTATACTAAGATTTAGAAATTAGGTTCCCCAAAAGTAGCCAGTAAGAGAATGAAACAGCAACCCACGGAGTGGGACAAGACACTCACAATACATGTATCAAACAAAAAATCTTGTATCTGGTATGGATTCATACAAACCCATGAAACAAATAACTCAATAGGAAAAAAAATGGCAAAACAAATTGAACATACATTTTATAAAGATGATAGCCAAGCAAAAACAGGTGAAACTAATTTATACTGTTGAGAGTAGTGGTTTATCTTGGTGAAGGCAGAAGTGGAGGGAGGTAGCAACAGAAAGGGAGGATAAGGGGGCTTGCAGGACCCGGCAATGTCTTGCCTGTCTGTACCCTGATTACCGTTTGTGAAGAAAGATCAAGCTCTGGACTAATGATCTGTTCACTATACATATATGTCTAGAAAGTGCCCGGCACATAGTAAATCTATGCAAATGTTGGCTGTTATTATTGCTATTATTATTATTACTACCGTTATTAAAGCAGTGGCCATATTTTCTTATATCTTACTCTGAACATGACAGACCACTTTTCTGTTTGCTTTAAAAAATGGTTTTTAGAAATAAGCTTTTCTACCAATTCTTTTTCCGGGTAGTACTCTCCTGTTCCTTATGGTGCAGAATTTTTATGGACATCATGTTGATTTTTTCCTGTTTGCTCATCTTTGAACAAAGGAACATCTGCTATGCTGGGATCTTGCCAGCAGCAGGGTGTACCGATTGCACTCGACCCCCACTTACTGTCCACATGAACGCTTGTAGACTCTCCCACTTGGGTGTAAAACAGAAAGCAGGTTGACACAGCTCCCAGTTTAATTTTTGGAGACTAGGGGAAATTCATGTGGTGCCTTTCTATCAAACTGAAAGGCATCGTTTCCTGTTCTGCTACCCCATACTCTGAAACACAAGGAAAAGAATATAATATTTCCCATACCAAAAGCTTTCTAAAGTGTGCTCCTCCAAGGCAGGCTGAAGGGTTAATTCAAAAGAGGCCCTTAAAAAATTTTATAGTATAAATGGGAATTCTCCATACAATTTGATTTGAAAAAGAATATAATTTATAAAAACTGTTTCAAAAGGAACAATTTATAAATAATGTCAATTTCCTTTGATCAGTTCCCGTGCATGAAAACCTGCAACACCCGCCACCCCACCTCCAAACACACCCATGCGTGCACTGCTCAAAGGGCTGTTCCAATCATTTCAAAGGCTACTTTTTGGGCAAATAAGTGTGTTTCCAACTTTATACGTTTTTATCTCCAGATACCTGGAAGCTGTGGCCTTGAAACAATCATAAGAGGGGAAGTAATGATGCATTTGCTGGGGAAGCAACAGCTTGAACATCCAAGAGGATAGTTTCACGGCAGTAGGCTGGTAGCCACCCGGCTTTCGGATTGGCATAGACCCCGGACTTCTGAAGTACAGAGAATAGGTAGAAAGAAGAAAATGAGAGAGAAGGAGGAGAGGAAAAAGGGAACAGAAGGAAGAGGAGTTGTAGCTATATTAGTGATGTAAATATTGAGCCCGGCTAATGCGTGTTAATTTGTTGTTATGTGTCTGGCAGTAAGCTGAGTGCCTTACAAACATCATGCCAATTATTTTTACAAGACCTCTACGAGGTAAGTGTGTTAACCTTCATTTTACGTAAAAGGGAACTAAGAATTAAAACTAAGAAATTTTCCCAAAACCAACTACTAAGCAAGTAGAAGGGCGACGATTAAAATCCAGACAGTCTTCATCCAATACTCAATTTTTTTGTGTCTGGTTGGGATCCTTTTAATAAAAAGTTTAAAAAGTACATAATAAGTGTGCTGGCCTCCTGGTATTCTGATCAAATAAAGCCATAATAAAACTAACACTGCCGTAGTTTGAAGATAACAGCCACTAAGCAGTGAGTCAATGTTATTAACATTCATTTAATGTATGTATGATATAAATGACATATAGTCAGTAGTACTGCTAAAAGTGATAATAATATTCTATTTATATCACTCTCATTAGGAAGAATTTGTAAACCAAAATTAGAAATTAAACACATTCCACCTCTATAGACATTGCAAATATCATACATAGGCAAATAATTTTTCACATGCAGGAAAAACTAATGTGATATGTGAAGGACCATTTCTTACTCATTTTTTATTTTTAGCACCCAGCACAACATTTGATCCATAAGATTACTTAATAAGTACTTATTGAATGAATGCACCGTTTTCATAACTTAGAGTTTATGAAGTACTCATATATATTGTGTCAAATGATCCTCACACAAACCCTGTGAGGCATGTTCGGAAATGTCTCCCCGACTGTGAATTCCTTTTGCTTGAAATTCTTCCATACACAAATTTACTTCTCTCAATCAATTGCTCAATCATTTGAATACCATTGTCCATAGAATAAGAGTCATTCCTTTAATAGTTGATTAAAAATAAGAGCAAATTGCCATACATTTTGTAAGGCATTTTGGGCAATTCCACCCGTAAAGGACTCAACCGAGTCTAAATGTAATATGTAAATGTAATATGATCCTATACTATGGTTATCACTTTCCATTCCGGATCTGTTCCTCCTTCCGCGTTATCTAATTCTGCAATATGAATGGTGCTCTCTGGGATATTGTAACAGGAAAGCCCTACCTTAGTCGTATATAGACATGTATCTTGAAGTCATCTTCCTCTTTGTAAACTTCTTTTTTTCACCTATCATTCAGTTGCCTAGTCATGTCCATTTTACATCTGCAATGGCTTTTCTGTCCATCAACATCACTCTGCTGTCAGAATCATTCATTTAGACGCAGCTAAATTTTGTTAGCATGTGCCTGGATTACAGCTTCCTAGTTCATCTGAGAAAACTTCCTCTTTTCAACTCTATAACCACATGATAGGAGAGTGATTGTATCAATCATAAATCTTCAATGCCATAATAGCCAGAGAAGAAAATCTAGACTACATTCCTTGACTCTGAGGGCCCTTCACAATCTAGTCCAACCAGGTATATATCTCATTTCTGCTTACCATGCAATTTCTCCCTTGGTCAAATCTAACTAATTTCATTCACCACAAGCCATACTATTTTCCAGATGTGAGATTTTAAATACATCTCATCTTTCTACCTGGAGAATCGTTCTTCCAGATATTTACATTTTCAAAATTTCATTGTATTTTAGGGTATAGTTCAATTGTCATCTATTCTAATGTCATGTTTTCTCTTCTGAATATCCAGAACTTTTTATCTGACTTGTTTTTTTTTAATGACACTTACAACTTGGCATACTAGTTGCTTAGATACTTGTCTTGCTCCAAAGGCAGGATCAGCATCCAACAAAGCTGTATGTTATCGCCATCTCTTTAAACCACTGTAGGTACACAATATCTTATAATATCATGTGCTCAAATAGTCACTGTTGAATACATTATCCATGAACATATCAAGGCATTTAATGGACCTTGTGTTGAACCAGGTCTTCACATTTGCAGCTGTGTAACTATGGATTATTTATTTAGTCTCTCTGAATGTGTTTCCTTATCAAAAATATGGAAATGAATAATTAGGAGAAATAAGTTATGTAATATATTTAAAACGTCTGACATACAATAGACACATATTAACTGTAAATGTTATAAATTTAAATTCTCAATATAGACATTAGGATACTAGAATATAATGAGTCAGAATTCCTCCCTTCCTTTTTTACATATTGCCTAAATAACACTCATACTGTTTATTAATTTACCTTTAAATTTTCTCATACTCTAGCATTTGCCTCTATCAGTCCTAGAAAAAAAAAATATCAACAGTCTCTGAAGTTTTCCCCTATGGCCAATCTGACTAAAAAAGAAAGATAATTCTAACAAATCTGGGTCTAGAAATTTTTTCCTTCAATAAAACAGCAAGTGCAGTTTTTACAAAAGAAAAAAACTCACAAATTTCCTAAGAGGACGAGAGCATAAAGATGGTCTGCTTAAAAGTTCCAGGTGTGTCTATAAATTTTTGTACACTGCTTTAGAAAGATTATGACAATGGCTTCTCTGCTAAGAATATCGTGATCTGAAGGAATTATGCTCATAAAATATCTGTAAATTCCCAGAAATAGTGTCACCAGATATTGAGTAACTTTGATGAGCCAATAGAACTACAAATCAATACTGAGAGGCAATCATTCTGTGGTGTGCAGTGTGAATTTACAATTCTGGACACTAAAAGAAGCTGATGACGTTAAAGCTCTTTGCCCTTTCTCGTCAGTCCTTCGTGTTCCCCTCTCCAGCCGGTGCAGGTTGAAAGTTCCCATGAGCCCTCGGGTCTCAAGAATGAACCCTGGCAATGCTATAGCTGCATTCATCTCAATTTCGGTTTGGCAACCATCAGAGTTTCAGCATCTTCTGTAGTTCCAGGGCCAGCAGTTCTGGACCCGCTATGGAATGTGGATTGCTAGTTGATTTTTCACATTTTAGTGGTTTTGTGGCCATATATTATCTGACGTAGCCATTCACAACAGAGCGTTATGTCATAGATATCTCCACAGGCACTACAAGCCTTTAAAATGTGGCTTTGTTAACCCTTCAAGGGCATCTAGAGCCAGCAAATGAGCCCCTCTTGAAGTTTACAAACACAAGTTAGAAAAGACCTGTAACAGTTTTAATGGAAAGTGGCAATTTGACAGAAAACTGTTTAGTATGGGGGCAAAACCTAGCTTAAAAACACATGGCCTTTCATCCAGATTTGCCCCAATGAGAAACCACTTCCTCACTAGATCTGCACTTTTCCAATATGAATTTTTTACTGTTTATTTTTAATACTGTAAGTTAAGCAAATCTGTAAGTATTGTAAGTCCTAATGTCAATTAATTTAAAATTATTTCTAGAATGTAAACCTTTATTATTCCCTGCATTCAGTTAGCCAGCAAATGTGGTTCTGGCCCTTTTCGTTTATTGCCTGTATTACTGTAGATACTCTCTAATTGGTCTTCCTGTCTCTAGTCTTACGTACTCCACCCTCTTTCACAGTGATATTCCTAAAAGGCAAACCTGATGAGGAATTCCTTATTTTAAATCATTTAATAGCTACTTACTCTTTTCAGGATAAAATCTAAGATTTTCGTCGGGTTGTACTAGACCCTTCATGACCTGACACCTAAATCATTTTATTTTCCAATTTCGACATCCTCCTTAAGAGCATACTTACTCTTGCAAAGCACTCAGTTTGCAGCAGGCTCCATCCTTTCTCTTGCTCTGATTTTGTGAAATGTTTTCACACTGCTTAGCATACCCTTGCCCCATTCTCTTTATACTTGGCTACCTTCTTACTTAATTTTCATGATTCTCTCATGTATTACCTCCAAGAAGTATTCCCTGACTCACTCAGGCATTCAATATATAAATTTTGCACCATTGCTATGAATATGGGTAAGTCAGATCCATGCTTTCATTTACTTAATACAGTCTTGCTTAAGGATTTCAGCTGTTTTTAATCATTTCAATCCAATTCATTGCTTAAGCATCTTCAAATCCATTGAAATCACCAGAAAGAGAGTTTTCTTTTTTTCTCTTTTTCAAGATTTGTCAAAATATCAGTTGTGAAAATACTTTGAGGATCTACTAGTCCTATCCAAACAGAGGTCAGAAGGTATCAACATTATCATCATTATCATCATCGTTGTCATCCCCATCATCATCAAATATCAGCATGTAGTCATAAAGAGATCAGCTGACCCTAGACTGGCCCTTGTCACTTGATGAATTAAATGGAGAAGATACTAATTGGCTTAGGAAGAGTCTAATACACACTGGGCACGGTTCTAATCAGTATACAGGAATTAATTCTCACATTAATGAGATTAGGTAGCTAATATTTTCTCGACTTTATAGATGAAGTATAGAGAGGTTAAGCAACTTGCCAAATGTCACAAAATGAGTAAATGTCAAGCCAAGATATGGAACCAGGCAGTCTCTTTAATATTATACCATCCTGACTTTTAAAATGATTTCTTTCTATAGTAAGAACACGTTGAGAATGTATCCTGAAACTGTAATACACACACAAAATAAAAGCTATTAATAATAAATACATTATTAAAAGGAAAAAAACTATATTATTTTCTAAAATTATCCTGTGATCAGGATAAGCTGGTGAGGTGTTTGTTAATTCTTACAAATTAGAGGTAGAAATATCCTACGCTACTAGCCTTTGTTATATCTACAATATTTAGAAACATCTTATTGATCATATACCATAATTTAGGTGTGAGAATTTTGTTAATAAACTATTTTTATTTTCTTCTTTCAAAATAGAATTTTGGCCACCTAAGATAGTTTAGTGGAGATATCCAAACAGAGTCGTAGCTATTAACGTTCGATGATTTTGTAGAGGGATTCATGTCTTGAGCGCAGAATTGAACTAAATGATTTCTACACTCTCTTCTGAATATAATGTACCATGACTGCCATGTTTCACTACTTGCTTAAAAGATCTTCCCCAAAGAACATGGCCCAGGCTTCGATGAGCAGGTGCTTTCAACAGATTGCCAGTGATGAGACTCAAAACCAAGTGATGAGCTCCCGACTCCACCTCCACATCAACATAGACTCAGTTCCTTAAGACCTCTTCACCGTCCAATTCCAAAACCCACCAACTAGAAATGTATACTGATAAAAAACGTGTTCCCTGAAAAGCCCTTTCAGACTGGCGGATCTCATCGGTAAATTATCTGATGTTATATGAGGCAAAGCTTGCCAGGAAAAGATGGGACATAAAATTAATGAGACTGCATCTCTGTATGGAGCACAACATTCTTCCCTGCACTAATTATAAACTTAAAAAGAAAATAAGAAAGAGAAGGAAAGAGGGAAGGAGAGATTAACTTTGCAGTTTTGATTAACTTTAAAACCTTAGTTTACCAAACTGGCCAACCTGGAAATTTTGTACTCTGCAATTTGATCACTTTAAAAGTGCTGATAGCCAGACTTCTTTATACTATTTTGGACATATCTGTCTGACTCTTAGCAGATAATTGAGATCCATTGATCATGTACAATAAAACTTTCTTTTACACTTTAATTCTTGGAAGGCTTTCATGTTTAGTGTCAAACCAGCAAAGTTGTTCTTTCAGGCTCCTAGGCAAGTTAGTTAGTCAGAAATGGGATGTAATAATTGGATGTGCTTTAATGTAGCCTTGATAGCTTTGGTTCTCCTGAGTATCATGTGCGTGAGAATGTTACAGAAGGCTTCTCACGCTTAGCGATAATGCAGTGCAGTATGACTGATGGAGGGAATGTGCAGCCCTCGCCCAGAGAAGAACACCAATAGCCAAAGGACGTATTTTCCAATCACGTTAAAATTCTTGCATTGGGATGCCTGCTTCTTGGATTCAAAGCTGGGGCCTGTGAGCTTCTGTTTATTGCCATGACTACCTTACAGCCTCAGAAAGCTTTTTAATGTTTATAGTGAATAATCTTATTTTGTTTCTAATGAACGTGTACATTACCTGTATACATGTGCAATTTGTGCTTACATAATTCTCTTCCTTTTCATTCCCTCAATATTTTCAGCCTCAAGAAGTAAACAGATTACTATAGGGAAGGTATTCTATCGGCGCTTGAATTGTGACTTATCACTACTGTGGACAATTGTCCTTGATTAATTTTCAAAAGGAGAGCGACTAACAGCTTCACTGTAATCAATGGCAGTATCTGTTGAATCAATTACCTGCCGTTTTCCTCTTTTCACAATGCCTCTGTGTCAAGAAAAATATTGCTTAGAGATATTATTTTAAGCTAGACTTGACATGAATTTATGAAAGAGAAAGAAGAAAATATAATTTTAAAAGTGTTTAAAAAGCAATGTTTACATACTTGAATGCTGTGCTCTTTTATTTCCACATTCTGGAGTTAAATGTCTAAACAAACAGTAGAATGCCCATAAATTGTTACGTTTCAACATGCCTCCTCATTTTTACTATTTGTGCCCTGTGTGTTTATTTATTGAAAAGGTAGCATATTTTAAATAAAGGCATAAAAATACAGTTTGGTGCTAGTGAAATATTAGCCATCTCAGGGGCTTCACCAATTGCACTAATTATTTGATCATGTAAGAATCTCTTAAGACAGCCCTACCCCCCTCCCTCCCAGGCTCTATTGCCTGTATCTGTTAACTCCTTTCAGTACTTTCTGAACCTGGAACATATCCAAGTTCTTTAGAGTTGATATCAGACGTGATTAAAGATAACTCCTAAATAGACACCCATTCAGGACTTTCTTGAACCAAAAATTTCAGCCTGGAATTTCTGTTGCTTTTGGAACATCAGTGCTGCCTGTAGTCCTGCTTCCTGAAACTCCCACGTAGTTCCATATTTAGAAACACATCCTTGCTAGACAAGTTTTAGAATGCCTCTGATCCCACTCCAGTGAATCTGCCCCTCTTCCTACCCTCAGTGCCTGCTAAGTAGCCACATCTGTCCAAATCCTGGTTTTCTCAGCCTAGTTCCTAAGACCAAAGTTGAGCACATAATTCCAAGGCAGCCCATCCACAAGAAGCTAAAATTCTACTTGTGTAGGATCTGAGATAATCAACATCCTCTCTAGAAAGGAGGAATTGGAAAATGAGGGACTATTGCCAAGAGAGTTGTGAGTGGCAGAGCTGAAACATCACCTAGAGTCTGGGGCTGAGGAAACCACTTGGGGCTGTCTGCAGAGGAAGTTGCTTTGCAGGAAGGCCAATGGCAATGGAACAGACCTTACACATGTCTGCAACATGTCTGGCAGTCACTAAATATAAGTAGGTTAATGTTCACTAAAGAGAAGAAATAGTTAAATGCCGTTGAATCCCTCCATTACCATCAATATTTTAAGCCAGAAAAAGTGGTGTTCACTGAGATGCAAGTCCCCTGATTATTGCAGAAACCACAACTAGAATATGACCCTTCTTTTCAAACATCATCTCTAAGACAAATGGCTTTGGAAACAAAGCAGAAGATGGGATATTTAAGACAGAGAAAGATGAAATTATTTTCTTGCGTCACTAGTTCTACAGTCAAGAGACCTACAAGTCTGTGGCTCAATGACTTATCCAGCCCTAGAATTGAGGGAAAGTGGAGGAAAATAAAAGGCCAATCTATGTTTTCTGCTCTAATCACCACATTCATATAACTAGGCTTCTTTTAAGAGCATGGATATCAATCATGCTTGTTTGAATTTGCCCCATACAAGCTGGAAAGAAATTTAGAAATCCTAACAAATGTGGACCTTCTAGCCTGTCATCAATGTCACAATGTCAATGATAAAGGAATAACTTTATGTAACAGCTCACCAGTTATATTCTCCCTCCTCTGGGGAGGTATGTTGGACATAAAAAATAGTGCTCTATGGTGGTAATGGATTTAGCTAAGACTGGGCCAGTGCAAAGTACAGTCAATTTGGAGTCAGAGATTCGGATTCCCATTTCAGTTTGCCTTCAAGAAAGTGTTTATTTAAGAAAGTTGATTATCCTCAGAATCTCAGTTTTCTCTTTCTTAAAGAGATGGTACACATGCTTGGCTGAGTAGCTGCAAGAATTAAGCCAGATAATGTTTCTGGCCTGTAGTAAGTTTCCAGAAAGGGTTATCACCTCTAATATCTATTCCTCTGCCTGACTCCAAGGTCCCTAAAGATAGGCCACATGTCTTGATCTTCTCCATATTTGCAGAATCTCACACAAGGCTTGGACCCAGGTAGAGCTGCCTAAATATTTGCTGCTTTTAATAGAACTGCCCTAGACAAAAATAGGACCTAGTGTCAGTGAAATGAAAGTAACAGGACAGATGGGAGAGGCCTGTGAGCCCAGGTGTGTCGGGGGAATACCAGCCACACACAAGGCAGCATGCAAGGACAGGAAATTCATACAGACACATCGGGCATCCTATCTAGAGGGAACCATTCCCAGAAAATGGGAAGTAATGAGTGTACATAAATTAGTGAGGACCAGAGAGGCGACACTAGGTAAGTACATTTCAATAGTCTACAAAAGCCAGAGCTCTGGTAGCCATCAACATGGGACAAATAAACAAGTAGTGACAGCAACAGAAAATCTTTTACAAGTTGGTGTAGAGTTGCCAGATAAAATACAGGATGCCCAGTTACATTTGAATTTCAGATAAATGACAAAAAGTTATTTTAGTATAGGTATGTCTCACGCAATACATCATCTCTCTTTATTCTTGCAACAATCTTGCCAAGCATGTGTAACTATGATCTTTTTAAAGAAGAGGAAATTGAGATTCCAGGGATATTCCTATGTAATATTTGGGACATACTTGTACTAAAAAAAACCCTATATTTTGCTTATCTGAAATTCAGATTTAACTAACGTCCTGTATTTTATTTGCTCATCTGGTAACCTTAAATTAGTGTGTGAAGGTTAGGCTGCCAGGCTAAAGCAGGATCCACATCTAGCAAAAAACAAGATGGCTAGACAATAAAAGTAAGCTAAGCAAATGATCAAGACAGAGGTCCAGATGGTAGAATTCAAGCTCAGTCTAAAACATGGCTGACTCTTCAGGAAGTAACACTCAGAATCTCTTCTCAGAGTTTCCGATAACTTAATAAGGCTGCATCTGATGGCTGTGCACATCTTACCTTCAAGAATGCAGGGTTTCCTTATTGCCCTCTGAGTAGGAACTAGATTGGCACTACTGCCTGGATCAGGGACAAACCTGAAACTGTGACAATGGGAGGGAACAGGGCCAGAAATCTACGCATATTTTATTTTTTATGTTTTCCTGTTTTGTGTTGTATTTAATTCTGTAAGCTGTCTCAAATCCCTTTAGGACATAAGCTCAGGTAAATCCTAAAAGAATGAATAAATAAATAAGCAAAACCCTGGCCAGCCCAAGGCAGTTATAGGAAAACCAAGATAAGGAGTCAGCCACAATGTAAGGAGTCATGCTTTTCCTCCTACCTAGGTTAACAGCCAGCAGGCCATTGGCCTTGGTCCCTTTAAATTAACCCCTTGATATCCTTGGCAAATTAAATTTGCAGTTCCTTTTTGGAGCTTTTGATTAGATGAGGGGGTAGGCATTCCAAAGACTAGCTTGAATTACTGTAAATAAATTAGATTTTGGCAAAGATATTAATTGAAGTCATTTTTTGGAAGCTATTTTTAAGTCTTTCCATTTTTGTTACTTGAATCTCATTCTCCTTAGTTTTTTACAGCCTTAAGTGCTTGTCAGTAAGAGATAATGATTGAATTCCACAATATTTTCTGGGAGTGAGGTAGGGGGGAATCATTTTGATGGACTATTTTAAAGGAATATCATTATTTTGTAAGGTCCGGGACATTTTCTAAGGTGACAGAGGAACATACTATTATGCACTCCCTAGGTTCAGTGTTATACAGTATAGACTTGTAACAAATGCTACTATACTCACATAAGTGACATGTAGTGAAAAGCTTGACTGAGTTCAATCCATTATTCCCACCAACTGCACTCGGGATCTGTTCCCTGAAAGCAAAATCTTTTACTGACAATACTTTTTGATGATGTCCATGATACAATGAAACTTTTCTGCATTTTTTTCTATTGTAATAGGTTGCTATGCATGTCACCTGACCCCAATCCTAAAGGTCCATATAGAGATTGGCCTTGAGGAACACTTCTTCCACCGCAATAGGAAAGGAGTGCTAATAAGTAGCAGGCCTTCATTAGCACAGCATTCTCTTTGGGTCCTTACAAGGAATGACAGGAACCCTAGAGATAAAAATTCTGGCTATGAAAACCCAAGTTCTTTTTACTAACCAAAGATATAAATATTAAGCTGATTCAACACTAAAAAAAGTGAAAGAAATGGCTGATATCCTCTTTATTTCATGTTCTGTCTCTGTTCTGTCCATGATTCATTCATTCCTTCTGGGTTTCTATTTGAAATACATTGGAGCTTTAGATAAAGCTGAGATACTATGATTTTTTTCAATAAGACAAACTCACCCAAATTGCTTGCCTTCCCTGAAAAACTATGGACTAGGAATCCCTGATTCTCCCGTTCCTGTTAGAAAAGAACAGATTCATTTGTAATGTGGTATAAATAAGGAAGAAGAGGGAAAGAGAAGATATCTGAGTTTTTTCCTGTGAACAACTTCTCATATTATTATTAATAAATTAATAAATGATTACCTGCATATCTAGAAGGACTTGGGGTACAACAGAGGTAGAAATAATTCTTAATTATTCAAGACTACAAATGGCTAAGTACCAAATAACAGGCCTCCCCCACTCTTCTCTTCCTTGTGGCATCCCCCAATGGTGTTTACAATGACAGAGTTCTTGCTCACATGAGACTCAGAAGTTTCCCTTTTTGAAAAATAGAAAAATAGAAAATATAAAAATATAAAATAAGACTTTTCTTATTTTATGTCTCCACTGCATAAATCAGTGTTCAGTTGCAAAAAATGGAATTCACTCTGGCTAGTTCAGGCACAAGGGATCTATTACAGGTATTAAATGGATCACAGAATGAATGTGAAGGTGGAAGGAAGACGGCAGACTAAGCTTTTAGTGATGACTTCAAAAGCTATGCTCTAGAACTTGGTTACCAAGGGAACCAAGAGTTTCTTCCATAATCATGAAGCAGTCATATCAGCAAATACCTAACATCAAAGTTTACCCCAGAGATACAAACACTTCTAAGATTGAGCTTACCAACAGAAACTGCGGAAGTGTCAGAAAACATGGCTTTCACATACAATATCTCACATGACTACATCTAGTTAATGAAAATGAAGTACATTCATCCAGGTGTAAGCAAATCAGGAAAATGCAGTTTTTAGCTTTCCGTACTTTGCAGTACATGCAGTTCACTAGAAGGAATTGATGCTGAATGCTATGCACCACTCTGTCCATCTGGCCACTGAATATCCGTGCTCACCTTCTATCCATGTGAAACTTCCAAACAACAGCACTTGCAACAGGAATACATTACCATTCAACATAATGCAGCTATGCCCCCTAAAAATGAGGAAGAACCGTCTCTCTCAAAAGAAATGATGCAATATTATCACAGTTGTCACTGTACCCACTTCTGGGTGATGTTCATCCCTTTTGTAATTAAGTCAATATTCCCACTTTTACATGCTATAAACTATGAGCTAAATTTAAAAAATTATTCACCATCAAATTTATGTACTATATAAAATATTAAAAAGAGAAGAAAATGAGAACTTGTGTAATATAGATAGAAGAAAGATCGGTGATAGGTGAGAGATTAAGAATATAGTATGAATAGTATGAATATAGTATAGTACAGTACAGATTAAGAATATAGTATGAATATAGTATGAATAGCCAGTAAAATCCTTGTTTGTGCAACAAGTCACAAGGTTTAGTTAGTATTTATAATTTCTTTCTTTCACTGCACATTTCATGTGTCCTTTGCCTTCAGAAAAACCTCAGTTGGTTGAGATTCCTCAGGTGGGAAAAAACAGTGATTTATTCTTGAATAATTCAAATATCTGGAAGTCTTAGTATTGAATTATAGTAGGCTAATATTAATTTTCCCCAAGAAGCAAGGTAGTTGGAGCCATGTTGGAAGATCCCAGACATACTCATCCATGCCACCATTGCATAAGGGCCTCTTGAGAATCTGGATTAATCTTCCCAGCATCATGGTCAAGTCTTTGTTTACCTATTGGTTCTGAGCCATGAGGAGCCCAAAGTGGTCAGCGCAGTCGTTTTACTTTTGTGAGGAAGATCGGCCCTGAGCTAACATCTGCCAATCCTCCTCTTTTTGCTGAGGAAGACTGGCCCTGGGCTAACATCCATGCCCATCTTCCTCCACTTTATACAGGACACTGCCACAGCATGGTTTGCCAAGCAGTGCGTTGGTGCGCGCCCGGGATCCGAACCGGCCAACCCTGGGCCACCGCAGCGGAGCGCGCACATTATTAACCTCTTGCACCACCGGGCCGGCCCCTGGTCAGTGTAGTTATGACATTAAGTTCCATGGAATCATCACTGTATCTTCTAGTAAATACATTTTCCCCTTGTGCACCAAGACCTCTAAACCAGCAGAGGCTAAAAGGAGGAAGATAGGACACAAACACTTCCCCGTAAATCACTTGGGATAATTGTGAGAGTTGCCATTCCTGGCTCCACTGCTTGCTATCTGGCTCCATGTGCTCTACAGAAGAAATGACAGAACAGATTGTTCAGCCAGTAGGATAGAACGCTGAAACAGATGTCACATGCCAGTGCACTAGATAACAGTAAACTTGAAGCTCATCAATATATTGCGTGAGCTTAGTTTTCATAGGGGTTCGTGTTTTTTAAAAACAAGATTTTGAAATGCTATTATAGCTGGAATTCTCCTGAGAAAGACATTTCTGAATCACATGCCATCAGAATTCACAGAAAAGTAGCCCTTCTCATAAATGTTTATTTCCAAAAGATGTCTTTTCTGAGTTTCATACTGTTTATATGAAATGGAAATGCCAACAGAACAATCTATTCCCACATGCGTACTCTCAACATGTCTAAAACATGACTATATCCCCACAAAGCCTGTTCCTCTTATGTCAGTACCCGAAATTCCATCCTTAGGTATAAACCTGAGAGTCATGTGGATACATCCTTTTCTCTCACACTCTAACTCTTCCTTCAGTCAAGATACCAAGTTCTATCCGTAAGTTATCTAAATGTATATTATCTAAAGATCTATCTGGTCAAACCATCTCTGAAATCTTTCCCTCCCATAGACACCCACATACCTCACTCATATCATCTTTCAAATCTTAACGTTGAATGTAGTTTCCTCCAGGCAATCTTCAGTGACCTCCTACATCTGGGAGAGGTGATTTCCCGTTGGGTCCTGTCTCATCCTGTCCCTCCACATCATATCTCCACATTGTAACAACCTCTTCACTCAAATTTATGTCTCATTATACTCTTCGCCATAAGGCTGATGCAATAGGCGTTAGTTATGTTCATAATTGTAAATTTAAACAATGCAACTGTATAATACCAAATACGTTTTAAATCAAAGGAACTTAAAATTAATATTCATGCCCATGAAATGTGAACACACAATCATGATGTATGATAGGGTTTGTCTTCAGTCAGAAATCTCAAAGGTAGTGTTTCATTAAAAATAATGCTTTCAATATGTTGTGATTTAATGGGGTGTTTCAGATCAACTTTGATTGACAACTCAGACAATCTGACTGGGATGGTTATCTATTTGAATAATAGTGCTTTAAGACAGAATAGAAACACCCACATTGGAGCAGAATACCCAGTATGAAATTATATGTCTCTTCCCTTTTCTGACAAAGTAGCTTCTAGAAAGTATCAAAATAAAATGAAACCCAAGAATCCTTGGTCACATCAAGATTCATATCAAAACTATGACTCACTGAGAAAATTTTTATTCTGATTTTTTTTTCTTTATGTCAAGTGGTTTGGATTATGGAAAAAGTTTGGGGCTAAACAATGTAAAACATGTAGAAAGCTCAAGTTGTCTATGTTACATTGAAATAAAAGATGAATGAAAATAATTGTCATTAGGTCTTACTCTGATAACTTTCCTAAGAATTTTATGCAGCTTGAATGTTATTTGAGGGAAAGTAACAGATTGAAAATACTAGAGGGATTTGATATAAATTTCCATCCATTTCTGAGAATTAAAACAGTGCTTAAATTCTGTTTCCTTGATCTGTCAACTAGAATAAGTATTTTGTATCTACTAAGTGTCCGCATTAAAAAAAAAGTATTCTAGTGATGCATTAAAAAAAAATCAATGTATGCGAAATGTGATGAAATTATTCAATGAACCCATTGAATAGGTTCTTGAATTGAATAAACCCATTCAATGAACAAATGGATTTTTCTGCAAGATTCACATTGCAATTATATACGTTATTATTTTATAACTATAAATTAATATGTAACTGTATTTTTAAATTTTGTAATAAGAGGACTTATTAATTATAGTGGTGGAGATTGAGAGTACTAGTTTATCAAATTTTTTTCTACATCAGAATTTATCTGATACCTGAAGGCTATTTTCCGAAGATTGGTACGTACTTGACATCATGGATATATATTAAATTATCACCGAAACTAATATGCTCTGTGCAAGTATTCAAATGTATTCTCAAGTAGTTATTAACATTTGTTATTCCATGCCTTGAGCTTTGGATGCAGATTCAAGTCTTGTGTGCAAGACTATGATAGTCAACACCATAATTAACATGCCATTTTTGGCATTAAACAATTTATTGCTAAGAAGATGTTCACATTAATAATGAATCATAATATTATTCTTGCACCAAAAAAGGAAACAAGATAAAGAAAGAAAGGCATCATTCTGTAGTATGTACGCATGTTTATGGCTAAATTATGTGATGAGTTCATTTTGGAGGTGACACAAGCACTAGAGTAAAACTCCTCAATATATGTTCTATGTAATTCAGGGATCAGTTGAAAATCAGTTGAAAATCATCATTATTATGGCACGTAAGCTTCTATAATAAAATACTGAAAAGTGTATCTCAAAAATACAACCTCCAAAATCAAACCAACTAACAAAATCAAAGAAACAAAATAATAACTTGGGAAAAATTAGAACTGACTCTGTTTAAAATGTATATTTAAAGAAATCATGAAGAGAGTTTTATGAGCTGATTCAGAAATGAAGTAACAGAGGAGAACATTGGATTTGGAGTCAGATAGATATCGGACCAACTCTGATTGCCTCTGAGTATTTGATCTTGTAAAAGTTAACATTCCTGAAACTCAGTTTCCTCTTTTGTTAAATGGAGAATGTGATCCTTTCCTTGGAGGTTTTCTTTGATTGTTTGATGCGGATTAAATAATAATAAGATCATTTATTTAAGTTGATTTACACATAATTCCTCATTCTTGTGAGTGTAAGATATTATAATTACTATTGTCATTCAAAATTAAAGATAGAAGTTTAATTAAAGTTCAACAAATATAGCTTTACCTATATAAGATTCACACCTCTGAGTTCCAAACCAGACCCTAAGCATTCTAAGAACTGCATATATTATCAATGGTCATTTCCAGCTTTAATTTTCTCAGTAAACTAGGCATTTATTGAAGGTAAAGAATATCCTCCTCATATGTATGTTTTACTACCAAGTCTGCTTCCTGTTGTGACAGTATGCTTGCTGAATGCCCAGAGTTAATACTTATCATGTGTAGGAATCAAATATGAGCAAAATAACTCTTAGTATTTAGTGTAAAAACCTTAGCTTTTGGTGCACAAAACAGAGATACAAAAACAACTACATTTTAAGATAAATTTGTTTTTAGTACTGGGAAAAAAACAGATGGAGGAATAATGGGGGAAGTATTTCTGATAGGGAGAATTTAATAAAATGCCATTATAGAGAACACAGAATACTCACCAAATTTAGAAAGATTGACAGTTCTGATTGACAAAGGTGGCAAAGTGTAATTAAGGTAGAGGAAAGAGCAAGAGTCCAGACACATATGAGGCTATTTTGAGAAGAAGGATGTGTTTGGTCTGGAAGGCAAAAAGGAAAGGGTAGAAAGTTAAGACTGTCAAAGAACCTTAAGTGAAACCCTGGTCCTGCTGTCCGGAAGTTTAGATTACTTAGCTTTTCAGTAAACTTGTTTTCTCTACATTCTGAATACATTGCTGGACCACATTATTCTGCCTTTGTTTTGCAGCTGGCTAAGGGCTTGTGATCCGGGTCTGGACAATAGAAGAAAGGTAGAACTTATATTGGGCTTGGGCTATAAAAACCTCACATACAGTATTATCTCCTTCTCTCTACTGGATAGATGTCAGGGCCCGGGGTGACCTTGGGAAATAAGTTTGAAGTTAGAGAACTTCTGTCTTCTTGGGTCCCTGAATTTATTTGTCAAGCCCCTGGCTGAGAATCTGTTTTGTCAAGCCACTAATATTTCAGGGTCCATCTGTATGTCAGCTAGCGTAATTTTAATGCACTATATGATATTGGCTGTGCAGAGTCATGAGATGTCAGTGAACAGGTGAGAGGCACCGTTCTGCATTTTAAAAAGATTACTCTGTTAGTGGCATACTGGAAGGGTTTAAAGGAATAAAGTCTTTTTAGGAAGTTTCTAAAACAGAATAGACGATTAGAAACTCAAACTAGGAAAAATACGAGAATAAAAAAGGGAGCTACTTTCTATATTAATTCATTACTTTTAGGGTAATTATTGCTACTTTTCTGAGTGTTAGGTTGGAACATCCCTGAAGCCACTTCAGTGCTAAATGAGTAAACTAGCTTCATGTATTTAAATTAAGAAGTATCTAAGTTTAGCCAGTAAGAGGTACCATTTTCCGAAGCCTGTAAAATACCATATTTATTTATTTTTCAAAAGTTTTTCAAATAAGCAAGATCTGGAAGGGAAGTTAATAGGAAAGTGAAGACAGATAATTATAAAGACATGGAAGGAAGGAAGGAAGGAAGGAAGGAAGGAAGGAAGGAAGGAAGGAAGGAAGAGAAAGAAAAAGGTAGGACACTTCTCTGAGTGATACCCTTTACTTATTAATTGGAAACCCTTTAAACAGCACTTCATCATAAGCTATATACGATTGTACCTCTTTATTAACTACTCCATGATAACTTGATACTGGGTGGGCATTTTTAAAGTCAGTCAACTGTCTCTTTTCCTTTCAATACCATCTACAATTTACCAAAACTTGCATCAGATTTTCTGAAATGCTTGGAGCCCATAGTAACCTAAAGAAGTGAGAGTCTGGTAGAAAGGACAGGAGAAGAAAGCTGAACGGAGTCTGGAGCTGAAGAGAAAGGAAGTTGGTCAAGAAAAGGAAAGAGGAGATATTCCTTCAGAAGCTTAAATTTAAAGAGTTTTTCTAAAAGAAAGTGGTTCACACAGCTGCTGTTGAGGCAGATCTGGGACGGGGTTCTCACACATCCCTCCTGCTTGCCACAAAAACATAAGTCAAGATGCCCTTTCTCATGTCAATGCCCAAACCTGATTCCATGACTATTCTATCTTCTCTCTCTCAAATCCTATCCCTTGTATTTTTTTAAGTAAGCATGTTAAATTGAAGCATTAGTATACATCCAGAGAAGTATACAAATCATTAAGCATACAGCTCAAAGATGTTTTTTAACAAAGTAAATACAGAAATAATGGAATATTTCACAAATTTGTCAGCCAGTGTCAGCCTGGAGGATAAGACCTGCTAATATTCTTGGTATCAATCAAATTTTAATATATACAAATTATATATATATATAAGCAGCACCAGCATGATTGCTCTGGTGTGGTCTTGCTAAAAGAGAAAAATAAAGTGTTTGGGAGTTCAAGAAATGCATGGGATAGTAGATGGTGGAAGAGGGGAATTCTTAAAAATCAAAACAACAGAGAAACTAAAAGAAAAAAGCAGACACGCCAGCCCAGTAGCGCAAGCGGTTAAGGGCGCGCGCTCCCTTCAGCAGCCCAAGGTTCACGGGTTCGGATCTCGGACACGCACCCATGCATCGCTTGTCAGGCCATGCTGTGGCAGAGTCCCATATAAAGTAGAGGAAGATGGGCACGGATGTTAGCTCAAGGCCAGTCTTCCTCAGCAAAAAAAAGAGGAGGACTGGCATCAGATGTTAGCTCAGGGCTGATCTTCCTCACACACACTCACAAAAAAAGCAGCTCACAACAGATACAACCATTATGCTTATTTTCTCTTTCCTTTAAATTTTGTCTTTTCACAGTCAGTAAAATATGTCTTTTTTCAGGTAAGGTAGAAAAAGAAAAAAAAAGTGTACCCTACTAAGAAATTATAAATCTTTAAAAGTGACACTGCTGATACCTGGAGATTTAAGAATATGGGAAATGTGAGTGTTATTTTTGCAAGATTCAAGTTCCTGAAAGTGTGAATACCCATACCAACACGGCAACATAAAAGAAGCCAAATATTTTCTTTCTGTCACTGAGATAAGGATGTTGTCAAATCTTAAAAGTAGCTCATTTTGTTTAAAATTAACATTTGCCATTAATTGCTAACTTACTAGTATATACACATGATTTTTAACAATCACAGTTAAAATTAATTTCTCAAATTATTTAATCACCTCACTAATCAATATATTTCATTAACTGAAATGCTACATCCTCTGATGATATTAGAATTTTTTATTTATACATAGTATATATCTTGAATTTTTAGCTTGAGAAATGTGCCACTGTTAGGCATTTCTTGGCAGTTAATAATTAACTGGATTAAAAACTCTTATTTTGAACATCTGGGGATATTTGCTGCCAGAGACTGTCCTTGGCTTATCCCTTTCTCAACCATTATTGTTTAAGTATCATCTAATTGTGAGGATATTTTTTAAAGTAAAAATCCACCCTAAGAGCTCTAAACAATTATCTCTGTATATAATCATTAAAGCTTCCATATTTACACATATTTCAACATGATGTATAATATGTGAATATGCAAAGAATAAATAACATATAATCCGTTATCTAATATATTGTGAAAAAATATTTGATCTAATCTCTAATATTACCTTGGAGAATTTTTTTCCCCTCAAACCACTTTATAGCCCAGTCAAATTCTAAATCACATATTTATTTGGATTTTTTTTAGAAAATATTTTATTTATCGGGGTTCTCATATAAAATTGAACTGAAAATCTAATATTTTGATGTTATTAATAGCTTAAAGCACATAATAAGACACTTGGTCTTTGTTAAACTTTGTTATTAAACCTTGACTTTATTTGGTTTTCCTTGTAATTTCATTATTACATGTTGAGATATGGACTAGATTCTCCAAGTTGTTTATTACACACAAACACACACACACACACACACACACACACTCTTATGCATTGTGTACATGTAAGAAGCAAGACAGTATAAACCATGTTCACAGATCACTGTAAGATAATGTAGAGAGTGTTAGCAAAAGAAGACACACACTGCAATATAGTAATTCAGATGGAAAGAAAAACATTTCTTTTTGGAAGAAACTAGGTCCAAACATTCTGCAGCTCTCGAGAAGCAATTACACGATTTTGAGGAGGTAGAAAAATAAATACTTCCAAGGTCCCAATTCTTCAGATGTTCCCTGTACTTTAGTGTAGCCTTAGGTTTATATGTGCCTCAAGAGCCAATGATGACTATCACAGGCAAGAGCATTACCAGATCCCTCAAGTTTCTCCCTATATTTGTAAAAGAAAAATAAAAATTTTAGTATCTTAAGCTTTAAGCAAGAGTAACACAACTCACAGTTAAAAATTGTAAAAGAGAGAGATAGTGAGAGTTCATGAGAGAAAATGGTGAAAGCATCCAAAAACTTGGCAGAAGACTTTCTTTTGATTTTTCTTGAAGCCGTGGAATAATCTTTCAGTCTTGATTCTAATGAAATAACTACAGTTCTAATTCATCTCTAAAAACACATCCATGAAATTTCTCTCAGAGTAATGGAATTAGTGCAAGAAGTAAACAATAGAGGATTTTTACAAACCTCTTCTTAATAACTCTTTCTATAAAGAAATTTAATTTTGTCCAGTGACAGGTTTCTATTTCAGCACTACGTTCTTATGGGGATAGACTTCTGTCGGCCAATCTGTACTTAACAATAAAGTTCAAAAGTACTTGTGAGGGACCTCCTAGTCTACCTTATGAAAATACAATGGGGCAGCTCTTTTTGGCTCCAGAATCACAGTGTTCCACCTGGATCCTTTCTTTTCCTATTGTCGTATCACTCAGGAGCATATAAATATCTTAATTTTTGCAGACAGGATTTTTCCTGTTAAAATAATGCAAAATTTGGGTATTCCTCTTCTGATTTATCTAAGACAATGCTACTGAATTCTTGAAAAGTTAGAGATATGTGAAAATAAAGATTTTTTTAGCAAGAAAATCAAAAGACTTGCAGTAATTCAGGCAAATCCATAACCTTATATAATCACAGCAATTTATTTAATTTTAAAAGTTTATATTTTATTCAGAAACAATGCATTACATAATGTTCTGTTTATTTTTATATAACAGCTTTGTTAAGATAATACACATATAATAAAATGAGCCCATCTAAAGTGTAATATTCAATGATTTTTACTATATTTACAGAACTGTGTAAGCATCATCATAACCTAATTTTAGATCATTTTCATCAACCCAAAAGGAAGACTCATACCCACTGGCAGTCTAAGGCAACGACTAATGTACTCTCTGTCTATGGATTTGCTTGTACTGTGCATTTCATATAAGTGGAATCATATAATATGTGGTCTCTTTTCACCTCACACAGTGTTTTCTTTTATAACAGCTTCTTCGAGATTTAAATTATCTTCCATAAAATTGATTCCTCTAAAGTGCACAACTCAGTAATTTTTAGTATATTTACAGAGTTGTGCAATCATTACCACTAATTAATTTTAATTAACTTAGTTAATTTTGGAACGGTTTCATCATCCTGAAAAGAAAGCCTACACCCATTAGCAGTCAGTCTTCATTCTTCCCTTCCCACTAGTCTGCTTTCTCTCTATGGATTTTCCTGTTTTTGACATTTCATATTAGTAGAAACAATATGTGGTCTTTTGTGCCTGGCTTCTTTCCTTTAGCATAATACTTTCAAGATTCATCAATGTTGTAGCTTATGTTAGTACCTCATTATTTTTATTTGCATAATACTATTCAATTGTGTGGATATACCATGATTTATTTATTAATTCTTCTGTTAATGGACATTTGGGTTATTTGTAATTTTGGTCTATTATGAACACTGCTGCTATGAACATTCATGCACAAGTTTTTGTGTGGATGTGTGTTTTCATGTCTTGTAGGTATACACCTAGGAACGGAATTTCTGAGTCATAAGTTTACTCTATGATTAACATTTTGAGGAACTGGAAAACTGAATTCCAAAGTGGCTGTACCATTTTAAAACCTCCTCAGCAGTATATGAAGGTTCAAATATCTCAAAATCCTTGACACACTTTCTATTGTCTCTTTCTTATTACAGTCATGCATCACATAACGACGTTTTGGTCAATGATAGACCACATATATGGCAGTGATCCCACAATATTGTAGTGAAGCTGAAAAATCTCTATCACCTAGTGACATCGTAGCCATCTTACATCATAGCTTAACACATTACTCACATGTTTTTTGTGAGGCTGGTGTAAACAAACCTACCGTGTTGCCAGTCGTATAAAAGTATAGCACATACCATGATATACAGTAAATAATACTTGATGATGATAATAAACAACTAAGTTACAGGTTTATGTATTTACTATACCATAATTTTGATCAGTATTTTAGAGTGTACATTTTCTAATTATAAAAAAACTTTACTGTACAACAGTATGACGTATTATGTGGGCAGCAGCCTCACACATCTTGTGTTTACTGCATCTATTGATTGCATCATTTTCTCTTGTGCTTCATTTAATCTCATGTTGTTTTGTTCATCATGACCCTTAACCATACAAAATCCACTGCTAATGTTGCCAGTAAGAGGCCACACTGAGTAATTGACCTGGAAACAAAATTAAAAATGATCAAGGTCTACGAAGGTGGAAAATCAGTGATGGTTATTGCTCTCCTGTCAAGCATGTCCCCCTCCACCATAGCTATGATCTTGAAGAACAAGAATAAAGTGATGGAAGCTGTTAAAGGATCTGCTTCACTGAAGGCAACTAGACTAACAAAAATTTGAGAAAAGCCTGCATCAGACATGGAGAAACTTCTAATGATCTGGATTGAAGACCAGACATAGAAGCATATCCTTCTCAATATCATGACAATCATGGACAAAGCAAAATGTTTGTTTGTGACATTGAAAGAAAAGGCTGGACTTGATTATCGTGTTGAATTTATGCTAGTCCAAGGTGGTTTAAACAATTCTGGAATCGGTATTCATTATATTATGTGCATGTGAGTGGTGAATCTGCAAATGCTGATGTGAAGGCAGCTGAAGAATTTTTGGATGCTCTAGATAAGCTGATTGTAGAGGACAAATACTTGCCAGAGCAAACATTCAATATGGATGAAACGTCCTATTCTGGCAACAAATGCCTAAAACAACTTTTATCCATAAGGAGGCAAAGTCAATGCCAGGTTTCAAGGCTTTTAAGGACAGGTTAATAGTCTTGTTTGGAGGCAATGTTGCAGGTTACAAATTGAAACCCTTTGTGATCTGGCAAAGCGAGAACCCTAGGGCCTTCAAGCATATCAATAAGCACACACTGCCAGTGTGCTACTGGAGCAATAAGAAGTCATGGATGACCCAGCTCCTCTTCCAAGATGCCCTCCTGAATTGCTATGCCAGGGAAAAGGAGAACTGTCTGGAAAATAACATACCTTTCAAAATTTTGCTTATTGTTGATAATGCTCCTGGATACCCTGCTTTTATTGGTGATCTTCATTCTAATATCAAAGCACTGTTTCTCCCTCCAAACATCATCTCTTTGATCCAACAAATGGATCAAGGAGTTAGAGCAGCTTTTAAAGCCTGCTACCTGAGGAGGACCTTTGCCCAGGCTACTGCTGCAACTGGGGAAGACAATGAGAAGATACTCATGCAATTCTGGAAGGATTACATCTCTGACTGCAACAAGAATCTTGCTTGGGCTTGGCGCGATGTCACCAAAAAGTGTATGAGTGGCATCTGGAAGACGACAATCAAAAGATTTGTCTCTGACTTCAAAGGTTTTGCTAAGAAGAGTTTGTAAAAATCAACAAGGCTGTGGTTGAGATAGCAAACAACTTTAACCTGGGTGTGGAGGAGGATGGTATTGAGGAGCACCCAGAGGTGGCTCCTGAGGAATTGTTGGAACTGGAACAAAAATGCATAGCCGAAGAAGAGGCAAGAGAAAAGAAAACTGCAGGAGAAGAAAAAGAACCTCTCAGAAAATTCACAGTGAAGGGTTTAGCAGAAGCTTTTGCAGACCTCAGCAAGCTCCTTAAAATGTTTGAAAACATGAACCCTAACACTGAAAGATTTTCATTAATAGAAAGGAATGTCCATGATGCATTATCTGCTTACAAGCAAATCTGTGATGAAAGAAAAAAATAAACCAAGCAAACCACCATGGTCATATTTCTGAAAAGAGTATCACCTCATCAAGAAGAGCCTCAGGCAGGTCCTTTAGGAGGTATTCCAGAAGAAGGCTTTGTTATCATAGGAGATGACAGTTCCATGCGTGTTATTGCCCCTGAAGACCTTTTGGTGGAATATGATGTGGAGATGGAAGACAATATTAATGATCCTGACCCTGTGTAGGCCTAGGCTAATGTGTGTGTGTTTTCAACATATTTGTTTTCAACAAAAAGTTTAAAAAGTAAAAAAATATAAACAATTTGAAAAATAGGAAAAAGTATCCTTATAGAATAAGGATATAAAGAAAGAAAATATTGGGCCGGCCCCGTGACTTAGTGGTTAAGTGCGTGCACTCCGCTACTGGCGGCCCGGGTTCAGATCCCAGGCGCGCACCGACGCACCGCTTCTCCAGCTATGCTGAGGCTGCGTCCCACATACAGCAACTAGAAGGATGTGTAACTATGAAATGCAGCTATCTACTGGGGCTTTGGGGAAAAAAAAAGGAGAAAGATTGGCAATAGATGTTAGCTCACAGCCGGTCTTCCTCAGCAAAAAGAGGAGGATTAGCACGGATGTTAGCTCAGGGCTGATCTTCCTCACAAAAACAAAAATAAAAAAAAAAAAAGAAAATATTTTTCTACAGCTGTACTATGTGTTTGTGTTTTAAGCTAAATGTTATTATGTTAGTTAAAATGTTTATAAAAATTTAAAGTTTCTAATGTAAAAATGTTACAGTAAGCTAAGGAAGAATTTATTCCTGAAGAAAGATAAATATTTTTTATAAATTGTGTTGCCTAAGTGTACAGTGTTTATAAAGTCTACAGCAGTGCACAGTAATGTCCTAGGCCTTCACATTCACTCACCACTCACTCACTGACTCACCCAGAACAACCTCCAGTCCTGTAAGCTCCATTCATAGTAAGTGCCCTATACAGGTGTACCACTTTTTACCTTTTAAACCATATTTTTACTGTATCTTTTCTATGTTTAGATACACAAATACTTACCATTGTGTTACAATTGCCTACACTATTCAGTACAGTAACATGGTGTACAGGCTTGCAGCCTGGGAGCAATGGTCTATACCATATAACCTAGGTGTTCAGTAGGCTATACCATCTAGATTTGTGTAAGTACACTCTGTGATGTTTGCACAATAATGAAATCACCTAAGAACGCATTTCTCAGCATGTGTCCTTGTCATTAAGAAACTCATGACTGCATAACCATCCTAGTGAGTATGAAGTGGTTTCTTATATGGTTTGATTTGCATTTCTCTAATGTCTAATAATTTTGATCATCTTTTCATGTGCTTATTGGCCATATGTAGGCTGTATTTGGAGAAATGTCTATTCAAATATTTTGTCTACACTATAATTGGGTTATTTGCCTTTTTATTGTCGAATTGTAATTCTAACTTAAGTCCTGGATACAAGTCTTTTATCAGGTATATGATCTGAAGATTTTTTTTCTCCCATTCTGTGTTGTCTTTGTACTTTCTTAATTTGGTTATTCGAAGGACAAGGGCTTTTAACTTTGATGAAGTGCAATTTATTTAGTTTTATATGTCTATATTTTCTTCTAAGAGTTTTACCTTACATTAGGTCTTTTAATCAACTTGAGTTAATTTGGTGCACGATGTAAGATGGGAAATAAATTATTATTATTTTATTTGCCTATTATATTATTTATTGATGTCTAGTTTTCTCAGCATTGTTTGTTGAACAGATTATTCTTTCCCTGTTGAATGGTCTTGGTACACTTGTCAAAAATCAGTTGACAGAGATGTATGGGTTTATTTTTGGACTCTCAGTTCTATCCCGTTTATCTGTATGTCTATCCTTATGCCAGTACCACACTATTTTGATTACTGTAGCTTTATAGTAAGTAATGAAATTCAGGCATGTGAGTCTTCCAACGCTTTGCTTCTTTTTTCACACTTGTTTTGGCTATTTAGAATCCTTTGCAATTCCATATGGATTTTAGCATCAACTTCTCCATTTCTAAAACAAAACAAAACAAACTGTTGGCCTTTTCATAGGGATTTTGTAAATCTGTAGATCATTTTGGGAAGTGTTGCCATTTTAACAATATTAAGTTTTCCAATCCATGAACATGGGATTCTTTCTACTTATTTACTTTTGCTTAATTTTTAAACAATGTTTTATAGTTTTCAGTAGACGTCTTGCACTTCTTTCGTTAAATTTATTCCTAAGTACTTTATTCTTTTTGGTGCTATTTTAATGAAATTTTTGTCTGATTTTTATTTTCAGTATACTCATCATTATTTTATAGAAATGCAAATTATTTTTGTGTATTGATTGTATACCCTATAATCTTGCTGAATTCTTTCTTATTTCTAAAAATTATTAGTGGTTTCCTTTTGAGTTATTATGTACAAAGTCATGCCTTCCATAAATATCGTATTGGTTCTGCCTTTTCAATGTGGATGCCATTTACTCATCTCTCTCACCTTATTGCCCTGAATAGAACCCCCAGTGCAGTGTTGAACAGAAATGGTGAGAGTAGACATCCTTGTCTGATCTTAGGAGGAACTCATCAATTCTTTGACCATTAAGCATGGTGTCAGCTGTTGGTTTTTTGTAGATGCTCTTTATCATGTTGAGCAAGATCCTTTCAATTCCTAGATTATTCAGTGTTTTTTTAATCACATTTGGCATGTTTTCACTCATTATTACTTGCAATATTTTTTCTGGTCCCTTTTCTCTCTCTATCCTCTTGTACTCTCATTATGTCTATACTGGGTGTGCTTTAGGATGTTCCACATTCCTCTGAGGCTTTATTTTCTTTCACCCTTTATTCTTTCTGTTCTTCAAATTGTATAATATTTATATAAACGTGCCTTCAAGTTTGCTGATTCTTTCTTCTCCCAGCTCCAATCTACTGTTAACCTCTCCAGTAAATTTTTTTTTTATAATTTTATTTATTTATTTATTTTTCCCCCCAAAGCCCCAGTAGATAGTTGTATGGCATAGCTGCACATCCTTCTAGTTGCTGTATGTAGGACGCGGCCTCAGCATGGCCAGAGAAGCGGTGCGTCGGTGCGCTCCCGGGATCCAAACCCTGGCCGCCAGCAGCAGAGCACGTGCACTTAACCACTAAGCCAGTGGGCCGGCCCACCAGTAAATTTTTTACTTTGGTTTTTTACTTTTCACCTCCAGAATTTCCATTATAACGTAATTTCTAACTCTTTAGTAATATTCTCTATTTGATGAGTTATTATCTTTATACCATTCTTTTAACTCTTTAAACATGATTTCATTTAGTAATTTGAACATGTTTAAAATAGCTACTTGAAGTCTTTTTGTGCAAAGTCCAATATCTGGGTCTCCTCTAAAACAGTTTGTATTGCTTGTTTCTGTTCCTCTGTATGGATAACATTTTCCTGCTTCTTTGCATGTTTCATCCTTTTTTTAGTTAAAAGTGAACATTTTTGATAATATATTGTAGCAACTTTGGATACGGATCCTTCACTCAGGGCTTACAGCTGTTGTCAATCATTTATTTGCTTGTTTATTTGTTGAGTGACTCGGACTAATTCTGTGAAGTCTGTTTCCCCTCTAGTGTGCAGCCTCTGATGTTCCTGATGTGATTGCTTTCTTTTTCTTGTTTTGCCTTTAAGCCTGACTTTGTAGGAGTTCACCGTAAGTCAGCACCATTTCGTGGTCAGCTACTAATTGTTTAGAGTTGTGCTTAAGTTCCAGTGCTTAATTTGTGCTTAAGCTCTCTGAGTCGGTAACATTTTCACCCTTTACTGTTGGAATTGTGTGAGGCTAGGAGACTGCTTTCACATTTTAGGGGGTTTACAAGTTAGGTCCCCATTCAACCAAGGCCTATTAGCTGTTAAGGTCCCTCTCTGGCTAGTCTTGAGGCAGTGAATGACTATGGTGTAGGCATAGTTTTTCAGACTACCAGGGATGACTATGATTTTAACAGGGTCCTCTTTGATGGTCTGTTTCCCTGCTCTCCCAGTTAAACTTCTTGCTGATCTGCCTCTACTGGTATCATACCAAGCTGTTGGCCCCCACTCGTTGCTAGCTGATTACTCTGTTGTTTTCAACAACACACTTTGCAGCATATTTTGCTACAAATAGAGTTGATCCCCTTGGGTAGAGCACGGTATTGCCAGCCTTTGAGGTTTGCTCTCCCAAATTGCTCCCCACCTCCTCCCTTACAGGAAAGAACAACTGCTCTTTGAAGCAGAGGTTGAAGGTGGATTTTACCTTTCACTGTGTGTTCCAACAGGATCCTACCTTCGGAGTGGGATCTGTGAATGTGAGAGGGGAAACTGGTGCTACCACCCAGCTGTCTGTCTCCTATCAGTAGAGACTGTCCTCAGCGCAAAGGTGGAATCTACTGGGCTGGCCTGGAATAGCTTTACCACTCCAGACGTAATAGCTGCCACTTGGCTGCTGAGCCCTCCAGAATAGCTTTTCCCCAACATAGAGCTCTGGGGAAATGGAGGACTGGCTTTCTTGGCCAGCTGCCTTGCCTGACTTTCCCTATAGAATGGTGGTTGGGGGTGGGAGAATAGCATGATTGTCAGGCTGCCAGCATCCATCCAATATACATCTTTTGCAGCATAGACCTGGGGAAGATGGGATCTCCCACTGGTTTCTGAACCTACTGCAATAGCTTTTCCACACCACGGATCTCAGTGGGAGTGGGTGGAGCCCCAACTCAAATGCTATTGCCTTCTACACTTATTACCAAGTTTCCAGAGATCTTGTTGAATAAATGCTTTTCAATTTATTGTAAGTCAATCTCCAGAGACTATGAAGGATTGTCTTTGCTAATTTTATTTATTTATTTATTTTTGGTGAGAAGATCAGCCCTGAGCTAACATGCGATGCCAATCCTCCTCTTTTTGTCGAGGAAGATTGGCCCTGGGCTAACATCCTTGCCCATCTTCCTCTACTTTGTATGGTACGCTGCCACAGCATGGCCCGACAAGCGGTGCATTGGTGCGTGCCCAGGATCCAAACCTGCAAACCCTGGGCCGCCAAAGCGGAGCACAAGCACTTAACCGCTGCGCTACTGGGCCAGCCCCTGTCTTTGCTAATTTTGACCAATTCATAGATGTCTCTCTGGGTGAGACCTTTGCCAAGCTGCTAATGCTGCCGCTCTATAAGTACCATATCGGGATTTCTTTCTAGTTCCAAATGCCAAGATAGATCAAATTATAATGTTTTCAAATATCTACAATCTGCCGTATGTGAGGAAATCTCTAACTAACCTTTAAACAATTGGAAGGGGTGGGCAGGCAGGAGGTTGTAAATAAAGTATAATTTTTTTATGACTACCAGTCTTCTTTCACAAAAAATTAGAATTATTCTTGAATCTTTTTTTTTTGAAGGAGCAGGGTGCTAAGTTCTCAAATTTCTTGCAGCAAAAATAAGTTTTTTTTATATTTCCAACCTACTTGATTTTAAATTACTTCCTTTTCTTGGACCTTTAAATTTAAAATTAATGAAGCTTTATTTTACATTATTATAATATATATTTATAACACTTCTCCATAAAATATTGCTTTATTAGAATCATCTAGATTTTCATTAGAAATTCAGTGCTTCTTTTTAACTTACACATACTCTTTTTATTCAGTGAAACTTAGTAAAAATATTAAACTAGACTATTTTATATTTTTATTAATATTTGAACTTTAAAATAAGAAGATCTTGTTTTTAATTGATCATATGGCATTATCTTTACGATTGAGAGTTTAAGCCCTTTTCATTGTTCTAAATAATCCAGAAAATAATTCCACTTTTACTCTCCCATCAGTATATTTCCCTTTTAAAATATGTGGTGCATCTATGCACTCTAATTATAGCAACTTAATTTAAAAATTCTCACTGAATGCCTACTATGTGTGAGGCTTTAAGCTAATGAAAAAGGAATAAAGTATAGCCCCTGACCCAGTAATTTTCACTACCTAAGGGAAAGTACATAAATTGGTTTAGAATAAAATAATACGATAGTGCCAGTGGAGATCGAACACAAAGTCTTACCACAGTTTAAAATAGGGAAAGATCACATCAGATTGGGAGGAAGAAGACAAAAAACTCATAGTGTATTTGATATGTGTTTATTTACACATCGTTCAACTCCTGCTGGGAAGAAGTGTATAAGATGTATGTAGAGACAGAGATAGAGAGAGAAAGAAATAACAAGTGAGATCACACTTGACACTTCAGAGTAGGAACATTTGGGCATATTTTTGTCAGGTTAAGTTGGGAGAGAAGAGCTTTGCAGAGAGGATATTCTAACAGCATAGACTTGGAGGCACTGAGTCCAAGGAAGGAGTCACAGACCACTGTGTCCTGAGGACCCAAGGGGTTAATGTAATCAATGTAATTAAGTGGAATGGGCCACATGTAACACAATAGGGAGGGTTGAGAACACGTGCCCAGCAAAGGATGTAGACTTGACTCTTCTCCAGAAAATTGTTTCATGCAGTCAATGTATGAAGTCATAAGGCATGTCATCTGTACATCATATCAAGAGTCAAGGGATGGGCCGGCCCAGAGGCATAGCAGTTAAGTTTGCATGCTCTACTTCAGCGGCCCTCAGTTCACAGGTTCAGATCCCAGGCATGGACTGATGCACCGCTTGTCAAGCCATGCTGTGGCATCATTCCGTATAAAGTAGAGGAAGATGGGCACAGATGTTAGCCAGGGCCAGTCTTCCTCAGCAAAAAGAGGAGGATTGGCAACAGATGTTAGCTCAGGGCTAATCTTCCTCACCAAAAAAAAAAAAAAGTCAAGAGAGCTTTCATGATGAGACTCTTCACTCATTTCTATCCATTCGCCCATATAGTCCTCCATATAAAAATCTATAGTTTTACATGTCAGTGAGTATATTATTTTAAATATTTGAGAAAAATATGTCTTTGCTCTTTATTTTGATAAAGGAAATTCCTAACAAAAATCTGTTCAAACATTTGGGGACTTAAGAAAGAAAATCTTGCTCTTACAAATCACTCACAATTTTAAAAGGTGAACCTAGTAATAAACAAAATGTTGATGCGAATGTGGCCTTGTTATTATAGTTTATAAAACCCATGTGCTCCTTGAGTCATTACATCTCAATACTATAGAAACTCGATCTTTATTCTCAATATTTTCAAGACAAATTTCCAGCTGCAGTTCTTATTCTTCCAATCCCACCCCCAAACAAACAAACAAAACAAAAACACCCCACTCTGCCAAGAAGATCCTCTGACCATATGTGAGATTCAAGTCTAAAGTGAATTCACATGTTTGATAATTTTCCATTACACAAACACTTAATCAATATAAACTTATGTTTCCTGACTCTTTTTATATTAAAAAATTTCAATGGTGAAAATTATCTTAGTGCTTGCAGTATTAAATATCTGAAGGTCTTTAGTTTGTTGAAAAGTATCAAGATCTGTATACTTGAATAAAAACTACAATGTATTCACTATATTCATGGCAAATGCTCAATTAATATTACTTATCAATTAATAAGTAATTATTCAATATTTTACTATTTTGAGGATATCTTTTTCAAAAATATCACACATAATTCATATTTGGATAAGACAATGATCCCCAGAGTATTTCGATCTGGAAAGATGAGAGTTTAGAGAGAAATCCTAGTTGTTTCTAATATCTAATTACAAGGTATTATTAGATATGGGGTATCTCAGAAAATGCCTATTAATTCTCAAAAAAATAGTTTATTAAAACATTAATTACATGATGAATATATTCAACTTTTTAGCGGCATGTATATACAACCACAGATTTGTTACAAGGAAATTAAACAGATTTTGAAGATTCAACACTTAAACTGTGAAAATGGAAAGTAAAGTATTTTGTTTTTAAAATCCTAAAGGCTGAAATACTCAAATAAATGCATGTATTTTTTAAAAAAGAAAACATATGTCATCATCTTGAATGGTGTGCCTAAACCTGCCTATTTCTAAAAAAGAGTGATTTGACAACGAGAAAAACGATAAGAATGAAACATTAACTAATATATTTAGAGGGACTATTGATGAAAGGTGACATTTCTGCTTCATGTTTCTTCCAGTGGGAACAATGGATTCCTAAGCTTCCTCTCTAATGTCATCATGACCATAAAATCGTTATGCCACACTGAATGAAAAATCATTGCCTCATAGTCAATTTCACTATAGTTGCAATTGCACTCCTAGATCGCCATTCCTGAAAGCACCTTCAGCTGTTTGTTGTTGTTGTTGTTTTTTAACTCACAAAGATAATTTCATAGTTGCTATTATTGGGGAAATATAATTAAAAACAAAATCTTCTCCCAACACAGGAAATCTTCTCCACAAAGGTAGTAGAGAAAGAAAACAATTTTATTATTGAATAAGCATTAAAACAGAATGTACTGCACATCACAGGCAATCCACGAAGAGACGGCAAAGACAGAAAGAAATCTCACCCTTTTGTTTAGCCAAGCAGATACAACTGTTGCAGCCCAGGGCAGGCCACCCCAAAATACCCCACAATAGCATATTAATTATTTAGAATTAAAGGTATTTGAGAAGCAAAAAGGGCATTGTGACCCTCTTGTCTCTGTTGCCCTGAAAGCTGGAAGAAAATCTCCCATGTGAAAGGTGCTCTCCCTGCAGTCTTATCACCAGAGCTAGGGAATTCAAGGCTGAGAAATCTAAATAAACAAACCTTGCTAATTTACTATCTCATGCCTAAACTCTGCTTAAATTCCTCACTAGTTAAGTACCCCAAAACTAACTTTCTTTGTCCTGTCAACTTTTCATAAATTTATGTTACTTTGTGTGAAAAATATATACACTGCCTGTGTTGTTCACTCTCCGAGCATCATTTCTTCATGGTCTCCAATGCATACGCATTAAACTGGGTTTTTCTCCTGTTAATCTGGTCTTGTGTCAATTTCACTATTAGTCTGGACACAAGAACACAAGAAAGGAAGAAAGAGGATTTTCCACCCCCGACACAACTCATTACGTGCATGTTCTCGAGATAAACAATAACTAGTCCTCAATTAAAAGGACTTGACAGTACCATTGGTTGTTCATTCCAACTTGACCCAGTAATTGAGATGACCCTCTGTGTTAGCTAATTGCCTTTATCTAGAGGGGAAACAAACTTCTCCTATTTTTGTGACAGAGGCACTTTTGCCCCTTGGAGCAAGGGGCCCAGTCCTATGATCTCACAGAAACTGGGATACAAGGGTGCTATTTCCTGTGATGTTTCCGGGTCTTTGAGAAAGACATTCTTGCGTCATAAAGCTGATGAAAGGTCTATCTAATTTTCAAAAGGATCTACCTATATTTCAAAGAGAAGAGAAAGTATTTAAAATTTTTAAGTTTTCTAATGTAAATGGTCTGATAAAAAGGAGAGGAAGGGATCACATTCGTTATTTTCAACAGGGAGAATTAAGCCTCTTATTTTTAATCTTTTATTTTTCCTTACACTAAATAATAAAAAAATACTTTATAAAAATTTCCTACGGTATTAAAATGTTCACTTAAAAATTATGTATACTATAATTATTGTACAATGAAATCGATACTATTTCTCTTAAAAGCACAATAATAAATATTTAAAAAATATTTCTCCTCTTTTTCCAAGAACTGATTGACATTCGCTGATTTGCCAAAATTCTTTAAAATTTTTATGAATGTGTGTTTATTTTAAACTATGCTTTTATGAAATCACTAGCTGTTCTGATAATCTTAGGAATAGGAAGGCCCTACAGATCTAAAATGTCCTTTAAAAATCTGGCATTTATAAAATTTAAATTATTTACTGTTTAAATTGAAATTATATAGTTTTTTTCTTTCTTTTTTTTTTTTATCATATTGGCCCTATTAACTGTCAAAATATAAGGATAGATGAGCTGTATTATGTGTTAAGTAAGTTTCCCTTGAAAGAGCCATTGTAATATGGTTCCAAGAAGAAATGGCATTTTTGGTACACAGCAAGAATGGCACAAACAGATTGGCATCCCATTTTTTCAGATGCCAGTCCTCTTCAGCAACTGACCCATGAGCGTGTGAGAAAGGAATGAGGTAGTGCTATGAATGACTCTTCCTTTTTTACACCCATTTCTTGGCTCTGGAGAAGTCTGCTTAATTTTAGCACTTGTTAGAAACAGACACACGTTACCTTTGCTGTTACAAATTTAATCTGTTCTTTATTTTCCAGAGACATTCATTACCATAAAAATCAGTGCTTTAAGACACAATTATTCTTCCAGCATTCGTTTTAGAAAAATAGACAACAAAAACTATTATCTTGGGGGTAAATCTTTTTAGATTGATGGGAGTGAGTCTGCATTGAGACAATTCTATTTTGCTCATTTTGTTTTGTACTATTCCTGTTCCACAGTGGTATCATGGTATAAACTATTACATTTAATATGTTCATATGAGCTTAATTAAATTTTCAGGGTAAGCCAAATATTCATTTTAATTTAATATACCTTATTATAAAATAATATTTATTATGTGAAAATGAAATAATTGTCAATTTTAAAAAGCATCTTTAGCAGTTACAGCACTGTAGATTTGGATTCCTTGAGGCAACTAAATTGGTCAAATAAAATCAAAATTGACAAATCTTACTGATCCTTAAACTCTATAGATTATTCGAGGAGAAAACTGATTTTAATCAAGGAAAATAGCCAATTAGCTTATATCTCATTGTAACATTCCTATTGTAACAAGTTAATTCAGATACACAAAGGCCTATATTTTATAAGTTTCACGCCATTTCTTGGTTCTGTTAAAAGTTAGAGAATTTGATAACGTAGAAAGATTCAGAAGTATATTCCGTGGAACTTATTATTTTCTTGGCTCTACAATCTCACATTTGTGAAATATATTTCACCAAATAGCCACAGTAGTTTCTAAACAAAAGAAAATATAATTTCATGTTTGTCAATGATGGATTAGCCATCCCATTCATATTTGCTGTACTAGGTATATTCCACTAGGGGAATAGTCAAAAAGAACAGAAATATTAAACCCATTTTAAAAATAAATATGTATTGAATCAATAGATAATTATAAAAGAAAATTTTGTAATCTATGCGTTTTTTCATTGTGATATTAAACATCATATTCTACAGGTTATCCTTTTGATTCAATAACAATTATAATTTCCATAAAATATGTTAATGCAGGATACACTATGAATTATCATTGCCATGTGTTCTCTGAGAGAATTCAAAATGGAGTGGATTAAGGTTAATTTCTTATTGATAGAATCTGAAGACTCTAATTAAAGTTCAGGGAGAGCAGCCAAAATTTCTGGCTTGTGATCTACAAAAGTAGATGCACATTATTGCTAAGTAAAGGGGATTAATTTTGGGGATTATGATGAAGATGAGAAGCAATTGAAAATAAAGCCAGTCATGTAGAGGGGATAATCTTATCAAATAAATATTTCTTAAACATTTCTATTTTATTAATGCTAACATTTTCCTATTTCTCCTACTCCAGTAGAAAATTAAGTTCTTACTCATCTGCATTAATAATAACAGCTAAACTTAAGAGCTAATGGCTAAGGTCATTAACAATGGGCTTTATATGATAAACTTTGTTTAAGTCTATACGTGAAAACATTAATGTGCTTTGAATATTAGTCTCCTGAATTGATAAAATTCAAATATTGCACTAATTTGACATTATCTTATCTGACTATGTTTTATTTTCTTATAATACAGAATTGAAGGTAAAGATTCATCATTTTAAGAAAGGCTAAAAACTTCAAACATAGGCAAATAATCAATTTTTACTTAACTTTTAAAATGCTAAGATGTTTGTCAAAATATATTTGAATACTTCTGTTGTGGTTAATAGACAACTCATGATTTCAGAAGCTTGTGCACCTATGCATCGTTAGTTTCAAATTTATGGCCCAGCCACATTTGCTTTTATGTAAGGAAGACTGCTTTAATTATAAAACATGCAAGTTAGCCATTTTAGATTCTAGAAATAACAGCAAACAGAAACTAATCATATTATCTTGATAAAGAATGACAGGTAGAACTCTGAAGGAGTGATTCCACACTTTTTTTCCTCTCAATATTTCTGTAGCGTGTCCTCCTCTGACTTCTATACTGGGTCCTCTTCATTGTGATGCCTAAGGCCCTACTCTCCTAGCTCCCTACACTCGCTCTTTCTCAGATCACACCTTCGTAGTTTTAACTATCACAGCCATTGTGAATGATTACCAAGAAATCCATCTGCTCTAAATTCTCACTTGAATTGTTTACAGGAATTTCTAGAAGACCTTAAAATCACTTGAGTTTCCCTTTAGTTCAAAGACAACATGAGCAAAACTTAGAAATCCTTCTTAGCAAACTATCTTCCACTCCACAATTCTACGGTTTGTAAATGGCCTCGCAATTCTTTACGTTTGCTTTTCCTTTTACAGCCCTTACTTTTAATATTTCATCAAACCTTGCAGATTCTTTCTACTGAATTCATCCTTCTATTTCTCTTTTTACTACTGTCACCAATTATCTACATCCTCAGTACCCTAAAATTTGCAAATTGCTTTTCACAATATTACTTTTTTTCCCTCTCTTAACTATTCATTAAAAAAAAAACTTTAAAGAACACTGTTTTATTGGCTTGTTCTATTCAAGAATAAAAAATGATAACAATAAAAAGTGCCATTTACTGAAGCATTAGATTTAAGATATTTAAAGTACATTATCAAATTTAAGTCCAACCTTTTGAACTAAGTGTTATTATTGTAACTTACAGAAAAATTTTTAGCAGTCAGAGAAGGTAAGCAACCCACAAAGCTTCAGTAGCATCTAGCAGGGCCCAGTTAGTAATGCAGGTCTTCTCTTAATTACTCTCCACATTGTGCATAGTCAAAGGGATTTTTATTGCCAACTTCAACAGGTTCAGCTTTCTCTTATTTGTAAGGTATGATTTTCAAAGGTAAACATAACATTTAAGCAAATGTCAAAAATTTTGTCATTAATTAATGGGGAAATCAGTAAGATGTCATGACTAGTTCAAAAAGCATTTGAGAAGCTAGGGTATACAGACAACTTAACATTTATTTCTAAGTTAGATATGAAACAGTTTAATGTCCACAAGGCCATATCTCTTTAAAGTTATCTGTTCCACTTGAGTAAAATTATTTGCATCTCTATTAGACAAATATCTAGAAGTTAACAAGTAACTTCAAAAAGTCTAGGACCTTTAGGAGCCGGCCTGGTGGTATAGCGGTTGAGTTCCCATGCTCTGCTTCAGTGGCCCAGGGTTCGCAGTTTCAGATCCTGTGTGCGGACCTACACACCACTTATCAAGCCATGCTGTGGCAGGCATCCCACATATATAGTACAGGAAGGTGGGCACAGATGTTAGCCCAGAGCTAGTCTTCCTCAGCAAAAATAAGAGGAGGATTGCCAATGGATGTTAGCTCAGGGTTAATCTTCCTCACCAAAAAAAAAAATATATATAGGATTTTTAATCAATAATAATTAATAACATGAACTAAGTATGTTCCCCTAGACCAGAACAGTGCAAAAGAAATATAATGCAAGCTACACACGTAATTTTTATTTTTTAGTAGGCATATTAAAAATAAACAGGTGGGAGAGTAATGTCAGGATCATGGCAAAGTAAGTTATTCCCTTTGTCTCTCTCCTCTAAGTCACAACCAATCAGACATCCATTGACCAACAGAGGATCCCCTACACAGCACAACAGGATATCTAAGACATTCATGCATCTATACATCTGAAGGTGGGTAGACTGGACTCCTGGGAGGAAGTGGAACTAAGGGAGCAGCCCCATCCCCCTCTGCTGGCAGCAGGAATACAGGATGCAGATCTTCAGGCCTGTGAGGCCAAGCTGGCTGAGCAGAAACAATAGGTGTCCCTGCCCATCTCCCAGCAGATTTGGCCCATGCACCTGTGGGCAGATGCTGCAGGGGCAGAACAAAGTGGGTGTGGCTTGCTCCCTGCCTGTTACCCAGCAGATCCAGTGTGTGCACCTACAAATAGAAACTATGAAGCCAAAACAGCAGGCACTGCTTGGTCCCCACACCTCTCCCAGCAGATCCCGCTCACTTGACTGCCAGCGGATGCTGTGGGAGCAAAATCTATAGGCACCCCTGCTCATCCCCCAGTGGATCTGGCCTACGCCCCTGCAAGTGGATGCTGTGGGGGCAGAAAAAGCAGGTACAACTTGCTCCCTGTCAATCCCCCAGTGGATCCAGCATGCATGCTCCCTCCCACTCCTCCAACAGCAGCCAGATCTTTCCAACAGTGAGGACAATATACAAAACTCAGATTTTCCTAGATAGGGCAGGGCACCCTGACCTGAGTTTTCAAAACTGGCTAGCACCAGAGACCAGAGGTTACACCAGTCAGCAGCAACAACAGCCTCTCCCTGCTTAGCCTCTGCTCCCCCTCAGTGGGGGCAGATGGAACCTGCAACAAGAGCCTTCAGGGACAACAGCAGAACCAGTGACTCATCCCCAGTAGTGGCACCCCAGACATTGGCTCCACCAACAGCAAGGCTGCATAAAATTTCCTAGGTCCCCAGGCCCCCAGAAGTGATAGCACCACTTGTGAAGTCAGCACCCCTGGCAGTGGTACACCCAGCACCCCCAGACAACCTGGGAGCACGAGCACAGGTGGTACATGGGGCAGCAGCATCTAAGCCCGTGGACTTAAGATCTACAGTGTTTATCTCATGGAAAATAGTCATCAAAGAACTATAGAATAGTGTAGAAGTTTTTACTTCTTTTTACATCTTTATAATGAGAATTCACAATAGGAACTGTAAACTATTGCATTTATTTGTCTTGGAATTCTCTTTCATAATCTGTCAAAAACAAATTTCGTGATGGTTGGCACTGAATATCCATTTGGAAACCATCAGTTTAAATTGGCAAAAATTGTATCCACAGTTAGAGAAAACATGTTTCCTTTTGAATATAACTCTTAAAGCTTTGAAAATATCTGATACTGTAGCCAATTACCTGTAGAAGTGAAAAAAAAATTGGACTTAGTCTTATCTAAAATTACTACTCAGATTGGATAGAAATTCCTTGGCAGAAAAAAAAGTTTCTGAAATAGCAAAACTAAAACTTTATTTCAGCATAGTTCTCCCAAAAGTCTATTTATTTAAACATAAATATTTAATAATTACACATGAATAAAACTAATTATTAAAAAATCAGGGAAAAAAAAACAAAAAAAGGTCTGCCCTGTGGCTTAGCGGTTAAGTGCGCGCGCTCTGCTACTGGCCGCCCGGGTTCGGATCCCGGGCGCGCACAGATGCATGGCTTCTCCAGTCATGCTGAGGCAGTGTCCCACATACAGCAACTAGAAGGATGTGCAACTATGACATACAACTATCTACTGGGGCTTTGGGGGGAAAACAAAGGAGGAGGATTGGTAATAGATGTTAGCTCAGAGCCGGTCTTCCTCAGCAAAAAGAGGAGGATTAGGCATGGATGTTAGCTCAGGGCTGATCTTCCTCACACACACACACACAAAATGTTCAAAAATAAAAAATCAGGGGCCTGCCCAGTGGCATAGTGGTTAAGATCACATGCTATGCTTTGGTGGCCTGGGGTTCATGGGTTGGGATCCCAGGTGCAGACCTACACACTGCTCATCAAGCCATGCTGTGGTGGCATCTTATATACAAAACAGAGGAAGATTGGCATGTATGTTGGCTCAGGGACAATCCTCCTCAAGCAAAAAGAGGAAGATTGGAAACAGATGTTAGATCAGGGCCAGTCTTCCTCACCAAAATAAAGTCAAATGTTTATCATTTATAAGAAACGAAAGTTATAGAAGTCTATTTTTATCATTAAATTATTATTGTAAGTTAATATTTATCAGTTCTTAGTACTATGCTAAGCCCTATTATTAAAGGAACAATAACATAAATAAATTGGCTATTTTATATTCCCATAAAAGACAATCTTTTTTGCATCTAATCAATTAAATATGTTCACTAAATTGACTTTAAGATATTTAAATAGTAAATATAATTTGTCAGAGTAAAAAGAGCAAAGTGATTAGGAGTCTAATAACCTGGATTCTGTGATGAGCTTAGATCACTCAGTTGTGCCATCATAGACAAGGTATTTGATAGTCTTTCACAGATAATAATGATTGTAGATAATAAGAAAGCTCCTGTCTACTGACAAGGTTGCTTAAATGCTTAGTCACTAAACTATATGTAAAAACAAAAGTATTTTACAAATAAAATATATGAGGAAATTAAATTTTATTTTATTTTTCAGGTTAATTCTTGGTTTGTGTTAACTGAAAAAAATGAAATGCATCTTACTGCTAAAGGTCTTTTTGAGGGATCAGCTAAGCCCAAGGCTGCTAGTATTTTTGTTGACCCCAAATATTAGTAACCAGCATTAGGACCCATTAGTGATTTGACTATAGGTCTTTCAATGACTACTTCATATTATTATTATTATCCCAGTGAAAAATAACATTCAAGATAATGTAATATTTTAATATGAAACTTTGTTTTGAAGAAAATAATTTTATTACAGAGTTGCATTTTCTATACTGCAAAAAATAACGTGTTTTTGTGTGAAGATTGTTAAGAGAAGCACTAAAACATTTTGGAGGTAGGTATTAATAACATGATTAGAGGCAAAGAGAAAGATCAGGAGTTAGTGTTTTGGACAATTTGCAAAGGAATTATCCTGAATTATAGGTCTATAGAAGAAAGTTTGCAACAATCTATTAAAAAATCAAAGTTTGAACCAAATAAGTAGAGATTTTAGTGTGGTAGAGATTAGAGGATTTAGTATATAAAGATATACATAGAGAATAACTATTATGACAAAATTTAGCAATATGAATGTAAGATTTTGCATTTCATTAGAAGATTATTAATATTTGAATTATAAGTGCATTCAAAGATTATGAGCATTCTAAAAGACAATAGGTATTATTTCTATATCTTTTAAGAAAAAAGACAAATGAAATTTCATAGAAAGGAATTTTAAAAACCCAGGAATTCATCTATTTTGAAAGATCAGTGTCTTACAATCATTAAAAAAAATTCTCCTGAGAAATCTTTAGTATTTTTTTCTTCACTAAATCTGACATCCTCTAAAACCTTCCTGAGTCATTTAGGTAAAGATTTAACATCTGGAGAAAATTAAATCTGAAAATAAAATTACAGATATGACTTTTGACTAAAAAAACTAAACATGAGGTGAGTCATAGAATTCTATGTTCCATAAAAAATTAAATAGTCTCAGAGTGCAGGCATAATTTGTCATATGTAGTTGAAAAACTGTTCAATTTTTATATTCATGGGTAAAGGTTATTGATCTTACTCAATTTAAAGGATCATAGAAGCAAAATATAACTAAAAAAGCAACTATATATTAAATGATTATGTTATGTCTCCTAAACTCAAATCTATATCTCTATATTATATCTCTATCTCTACATTAGCCTATTAATTTTAATTAATCCCTATGAGGCAGATGTTGTCATCGATTAGGAAATTGATGCTTAATAAGCTAAGAATTTTTTCAGGTAACATAGTATATGAAGGACAGAAGAATAATTTGAATTCTAGATCTGTTTTCTTTGGAAATTCTTCATTCATTTAACACATTTTTATTTCATGTCTTAAATATCCCATGTGTCTTTTGTTCTAGAGGTAGACTGAAAGACAGGAGAAATCTGTCCCACCCAGCCTTCATGCTTGTTCTCTACCTAGTATTCCTAAGACTTTGGTCAAAATGTGCTGTCCACCTGGCGACTCCAGAAACAACAAAGGTGCTTGCCGTCCATTCAACCCAGTGGTGACACCTGCAACTGCAGTAACATTGTATGAAACAAGGCACCAGCAAGCCCGGAGGAACAAACAGCACAGTGAACGTACTTATGATGCTTCTGGCAGAGGCAATGGAGAGTGGAAAGTTCAGGCTCTCAAATACAACCAGGAGCAGCTCAGAACCAAAGGAAGAAAAGCCTTACCAAAATAAGAAAGGTGTTTGCTATCCCCAATGTACCAGTAGAGGAACAACTCATCAAGCACCAAGAAAATGACAACTATCCAGAAACCAAACTTGAAGATACAAAGACTGTGATCTAATTGACAGAGAATTCAAAATAACTATCATGAAAAAACTCAATGCATTACAAGAAAACCCATAAAAACAGTTCAATTTGCTCAAGATTAAAATTAATGAACAGACGGAGTACTTACCAAAAGAGGCTGAAACTCTGAAAAAAAAAAACCAGAAATTCTGGAGCTGAAGAACACAAAAAACAAGATGAAGAATAAGTAGAAAGCATTAGAAATAGAGCAGACCATATTTAAGAGAGAATTAGTGAGCTCAAAAGTAGAAATCTAGAAATGATTCAGGTGGAAGAGGAGAAAGAAATAAGATTTTTTAAAAATAGAGAAATTCTATAAGAAACATATAACTGAATTAGGAAAAGCAACATAAGAAGAATGGGGTCCCAGAGGAGAAGAGAAGGAGAAAGGAGCAGAGAACTTATTTAAAGAAATAATAGCTGAGGGTTGGCCCCGTGGCTTAGCGGTTAAGTGTGCACGCTCCTCTATTGGCGGCCCGGGTTCAGATCCTGGGCCGGCACCGAGGCACCGCTTCTCTGGCCATGCTGAGGCCACGTCCCACATACAGCAACTAGAAGGATGTGCAACTATGACATACACCTATCTACTGGGGCTTTGGGGGGAAAAAAAGGAGGAGGATTGGCAATAGATGTTAGTTCAGAGCTGGTTTTTCTCAGCAAAAAGAGGAGGGTTAGCATGGATGTTAGCTCAGGGCTGATCTTCCTCACAAAATAAATAAATAAATAAATAAATAAATAAATAAATAAATAAATAAATAAAAAAGAAATAATAGCTGAGAACTTCCCAAACCTGGGGAAGGAACTAGATACACAAGTACATGAAGCAAATAGAACACCTTATTATCTCAATGCAAAAAGACCTCTCCAAGGCACATTATATTAAAACTGTCAGAAGTCAATGACAAAGAAAGAATATTAAGCCAGAGAGAAGAAAATAACTTATAAAAGAATCACCATTAGGTTATCAGCAGATTTCTCAAAAGAAATTCTACAAGCTAGGATAGAGGGGGGTGATATATTCAACATATTGAAAGACAAAAACTGTCAGCCAAGAACATTCTATCTACCACAGTTATCCTTCCCATATGAAGGAGAAATTAAGGCTTTCCCAGATAAACAAAAGCAGAGGAAGTTCATCACTACTAGACTTCCCTTACAAGGAATGTTGAAAGAGGCCCTCCTACCTGAAACAAAAAGGCAAAAGTATACAAAGCTTTGAGCAAGGTGATAAAGAAAGAATTAGAAAATTTCAACTCTAAATCAGAATAAGTTAGTGAACAATGGTAGCATAAAGGTTAGAGGGAAAGAAAGCATTAAAAATAACTATAAACACTTTGATTGGATAATAAACTCATAAAGCAGAAAGGGATAATTTGTGACAAAAAAAAAAACCAAAAACATAGAAGGGAAGAGGAAAAAGATGGAACCTGCATAGGCAAAAGGACATAAGATGCTATCAGCAGAAAAACCACTATCTCATCTATGAGATTCTTTTATACAAACCTCATGGGAGTCACAAAACAAAAGTTCCAAGCAGAGTCACAAAACATAAAAAAAGAGATAACTTGAGAAACACATCACAGAAAACCACCAAACTGAAATGGCAACAGAAATAAGAGGAAAAAGAAACAATGGAATTAGAAAACAACCGGAAAACGAAAGATAAAATGGCAATGTTAAGCCCTCATATATCAATAATAATTCTAAATGTAAATAGACTGAATTCACTAACCAAAAGACACAGAGTGGCTGGATAGATTAAAAAATAAGACTTAACAATATACTGCTTCCAGGAGACTTATCTCAGCTCTAAAGACAAACATAGGCTCAGAGTGAAGAGATGGAAGGTAATATCCCAAGAAAATGGCAACCAAAAGAAAGTAGGTATCACCATATTTATATCAGACAAAGTAGACTTCAAATGAAAAAAGATAACAGGAGAAAAAGATGGACATTATATAATGATAAAGGGGACATTCCCACAAGAAAACATAACATTTATTAATATATATGCACTTAACATAGGAGCACAAGTATATAAAGCAACTATTAACAGATCTTAAAGGAGAAATTGACAGCAACACAATAATAGTGGGGGACTTCAATACCCCACTAACATCAATGAATAGGTGACCCAGATAGAATGTCAAAAAGGAAAAATTGGCCTTAAATGAAACACTAGACCAGATGAACTTAATGTATATTTATAGAAGATTCCATCCAAAAACAGCAGAATACACATTCTTCTCAAGTGCACACCGAACATTCTCAAAGATAGACCATGTGTTGGGAAACAAAATGAGTCTCAATAAATTTAAGAAGATTGAAATCATATCAAGCATCTTTTCTGACTGCAGTGGTATGAAACTAGAAATCAACTTCAATAAGAAAGCTAGAAAAGTTACAAATATGTGGAAATTAAACAATGTGCTATTGAACAACTATTGATCAATGAAGAAGTCAAAGGGGAAATCAAAAAATACCTGGAGATAAATTAAAATGAAAACACAACCTACCAACTCTTAAGGGATGTAGCAAAAGCAGTACTAAGAGGGAATTTTATAGCAATACAGGCCTATTTTAAGATACAAGGTAAATCTAAAATAGACAATCTAACAATACACTTAAGGGAACTAGAAAGAGAAGAACCACAAAAAGCCCAAAGTCAGTAGAAGGAAGGGAATAATAAAAATCAGAATGGAAAGAAATGAAATGGACTAAAAAGACAATAAAAAAGATCAATGAAACTAAAAGTTCATTCTTCAAAAAGATAAACAAAATTGACAAACACTTAGCTAGACATACTAAGAAAAAAATAGAGAAGGCTCAAATAAATAAAATCAGAAATGAATGAGATAAAATTACAACTGATACCACAAAAATACAAAGGATTCTAAGAGAATACTATGAAAAGCTATATGCCAACAAATTGGATAATTTAGAAGAAATGGTTAAATTCTTAGAATCACACAACCTCCCAAAACTGACTCAAGAAGAAATAGAGAATCTGAACAGACCAATCACAAGTAAAGAGATTGAAACCATAATCAAAATCTCTCCAAAACACAAAAGTCCAGGACCAGATGCCTTCTCTGTGAATTCTAACAAACAGTCAAAGAAGATTTAATATTTATTCTTCTCAAATGCTTCAAAAAATTGAAGAGGAGAGTATGCTCCCTAACACATTTTATGAGGCCAACATTACCCTGATGGCAAAACCAGAAAAGGACAACGCAAAAAACGAAAACTACAGGCCAATATCTCTGATGAACATAGATGCAAAAATCCTTAACAAAATATTAGCAAACCAAATACAACAATACATTAAAAGGATCATGCACCATGATTGAGTGGAACTTATTACAGGGAAGCAGGGATGGTTCAACATTCACAAATCAATCAATGTGATACACCACATTAACAAAATAAAGAATAAAAATCAGAATATCATCTCAATAGATGCAGAGAAAACATTCGACAAGATTCAACATCCATTTATGATAAAAACTCTCAATAAAATGGGTATGGAAAGAAAGTACCTCAACATGATAAACGCCATATATGACAAACCCACACTAAACATCATACTCAATGATTAAAAACTGAAAGCTATGCCTCTAAGAACAGGAACAAGTCAAGGATGCCCACTCTTATTTGACATAGTACTGGAAGTCCTAGCCATGGCAATTAGGGAAGAAAAAGAAATAAAAGGGATCTAAATTGGAAAGGAAGAAGTAAAACTGTCACTATTTGCAGATGACATGATTCTATACGTAGAAAATCCTAAAGAATCCACCAAAAAACTATTAGAAATAATTAATGGATACAATAAAGTTGCAGCATACAAAATCAACATACAAAAACCAGTTGCATTTCTATATACTAACAATGAACTAACAGAAAGAAAAATCAAGAATACAATCCCATTTACAATTGCAACATAAAGGATAAAATACTTAGGAATAAATTTAACCAGGGAGGTGAAACACCTGTACACTGAAAACTGTAAGACATTGTTGAAAGAAGTTGAAGAAGACATAAAGAAATGGAAAGATATTCCATGCTCTTGGATTGGAAGAATTAACATAGTTAAAATGCCCACATTACCCAAAGCAATGTACAGATTCAATGCAATCCAATCAGAATACCAACATTTTTCAAAGAAATAGAAAAAAAATCTTAAAATTTATATAGAACAATAAAAGATCCCAAATAGCCAAAGCAATCCCGAGAAAAAAGAAGAAAGCTGGAAGTATCACACTCCTTAATTTCAAAACATACTACAAAGATATAGTTATCAAAACAGCATGGTACTTGCACAAAAACAGACACACAGATCAATGGAATAAAATTGAGTGCCCAGAAATAAATCTACACATCTATGGACAGCTAATTTTTGACAAAGGAGCCATGAACATACAATGGAGAAAGGAAAGTCTCTTCAATAAATGGTGCTGGGAAAGCTGGACAGCCACAGGCAAAAGAATGAAAGTAGACCATTATCTTACACTGTACACAAAAATTGACTCAAAATGGATTAACAACTTGAATGTAACATGTGAAACCATAAAACTCTTAGAAGAAAACATAGGCAGTACATTCTTTGACATTGGCCTTGACGGTATCTTTTCGAACACCATGTCTCCTCAGGCAAGGGTACCAAAAGAAAAAAAATAAGCAAACTGGACTAACATCAAACTAAAATGTGTCTGCCGGGCAAAGGAAGCCATCACCAAAAAGAAAAGACAACCTAACAACTGGGAGAAGATATTTGCAAATCATATATCTGATAAGGGGTTAATATCCAAAGTATATAAAGAACTCACACAACTCAACAACAAAAAAACAAACAACCAGATCAAAAAATGAGCAGAGTATCTGAACAGACATTTTTCCAGAGAAGATATACAGATGGCCAACAGGCACATGAAAAGATGTTCAACATCACTAATTATTAGGGAGATGCAAATCAAAACTACAATGGGGTATCACCTCACATCCTCAGAATGGCTATCATTAAAAAGACAAGAAATTAACTGTTGCAGAGGATGTAGAGAAAAAGGAGCCTTTGTACACTGCTGGTGGGAATGTAAATTGGTGCAGTCTCTATGAAAAACAGTATGCAGACTCCTTAAAAAAATTAAAAATCGAAATACCATATGATCCAGCTATTCCACTTCTGGGTATTTACCTAATGAACATGACAACACTAATTTAAAGAGATATATGCATCCCTATGTTCATTGCAGCATTATGCACAATAGCCAAGACTTGGAAGCAACAAAGTGCCCATCAGTGGATAATTGGATAAAGAAGATGCAGTCTATACATGCCATATATACTACTCAGCCATACTGAGTAGTGTGGCTGAGAATACTACTCAGCCTAAAAAAAAAGATGAAATCTTGCCATTTGCAACAACATGGATGGAAATTGAGGATATTATGGTAAGCGAAATAAGTCAGACTGAGAAATACAATTACCACATGACTTTACTCATATGTGGAAGATAAACACATAGATAAGGAGAACAGATAGTGGTTACTAGAGAGGAAGGGGATGGGGGGAGGGTGAAAGGGGTAAAGGGGTACATCTCTACAGGGACTGAGGGCAACTAGACTTTTGGTGGTGAACACAATGCAGTCTTTACAGAAGTCTAGCTATAATGATGTACTCCTGAAATTTATATAATATTATAACCAATGTGACCTTAATAAAAAAAAAAGGTAATTATGTGAAGTGAAATATTAACTAACCTTATTGTGTTAATCATGTTGCGATATATACATACATCAAATCATCACGTTGTACACTTTAAGCTTACACAAGGTTATATGTCAATTATGTCTCAATAAATCTAGAGGGGAAAAGAAAGAAAATAATTTCCTTGGATTTAATGGTGACTGTATTTAATAATACTTTATTGTATACTTGAAATTTGCTGAAAGTACATCTTAAGAGTTCTCATCACACACACGCGCACACAATGATTTAACTATGTGAGGTAATGGGTGTTTTAATTAACTTGATTATGATGATTATTTCACAATGTACATATATGTCAAACAATCACACGGTACACGTTAAATATATGTAATTTTACTTATCAATTATTTCTCAATAAAGCTGGAAAATTTTTTTTTAAAAAGTACTGTCGAATCCACTCCCTCATTTGTTCCAGTGGGGGCGCTGCCAGCTATTGTGATAAGGACATCCAGCCATGGCAGATTGTGGCTGAGGCCCATTCCTCCTGATTCCCCATTTAGAAGTCTTTTTACCAAGTGATAAACTGATAATGCAGGCCTTCGTGTGTTTTTAACATTCTGCTAAATCACTGAGTATACAATTTAGGCTTCCAAACAGGTACATTTACTCTTTCAAGCCTCTAGGATACCCCGGTGTTGCCTCTGTAAGGTGGAGAGAAATAAAGTTTTTATCTCGGCACAGCTGCCTTCGCCAAGGGTACAAATCACTGCTGTCAAATCGTCCTTGTGGCAGCACTCATCGATTTTTAAGACAGTTGAAATAAAGAGATCGCCTGTGCTGTGCTCAGTTAATTTTGCATGTACAGACAAGATGCGGTATAGAACCCAGTGATTAGTTTACAGCGGGTTTAATTAAAGGACACGTGTACAAGCAGAGTTCCTACTTGATTCACATAAAAAAAGAAGACATACAGCTAGTCAAAACATTATAACAGTGCCTAAAATCTCAGTATTATCTCTTGCAAGTAAGACACAGTGAGGAAAAACGACAAGGAAAACATTGTGTATAAAGGATTTACTGGCATTGGAAAAGCTCTCGGTAAGAAACATTTCACAGTTATGCTTTCTTGATCCTAACAACCAGCCTGAAATTCTTTGATATAGTAAAGAATATTAGTTTTTAGAATCTTTTAAGGAAAAAAGCAATCTCGAAAGCATGCACTTGAACAGTGATTCCATTTGTTTTTATTTCTATGTTGAACTCCGTCCCTCACCCTACAGCTTTGCAATTGTAGCACTCATGGGGAGCAAAACTGGCCAGGAAGTTAAAATGACATAGTACACATAGAAGACCAATGGCTCCTACGTGACAGATGTGAACTTCATGTCAGAACTTTTAAATTTTCTTTTATCATTAAATGTTGGTGATTTTTCTACCGAACTCTTAAGAACAAATTTGATTCTTCATGCTGTAAAATTTCAAATAAGAGAAGTAGAGCCACTTGAGGAAAGAGAAACCACTGATCTTCACGGTTTAGGTCAAATTCTAACCTAAAGCAAAATATTCGTATAGATTATACTATGTGCAGAAAACATGACTAATTCTCAATAAGAAATCAGGGATACAAGCATAGCAATTTAAATGTTTTTCCACCAATTTTAAAAAAGAAAATGTGGCAGTTTCTATTTCAATAAGTCAAAGTGTACATAAAAAATAAAAATAAAATACGCATATACAATGTAACAAAAATGTAATGACTTTCTCCACAAAGAATATTTCAACTTTATGGCAACCTAGTCGACTTCAATTAAACATGGATAAAGGATAGAGGAACCTTTTAACAATACACCAATATTGGGATTGGATAATGTTGATTCTCACAGTGAATCCTGAGCTGCAAGTAGGTGGAAATATATATTCATTTTAGCATGTTTATATAACAATAATATTTGCACCTATTTTTCTGGCATGAATTATAGATTACCTTAATTATATTTCCCAAAAAGGCGAGCAATATTTCATATTTAATCTTTTAGAGTTTTGTGGGTTTCGGTAGGTGTATTAGATTACTGGGGCTGCCATTAGAAAACACCCCAGAATGGGTGGCTTAAACAACAGACATTTCTATTCCATACATTCTGGAGACTAGACGTTCAAGGTGAAGGTGCCAGCAGGGATAATTTCTCCTAAGGCCTCTCCCTTTGGCTTGAAGGTGACCACCTTCTTGCTATATGCTCTCATGGACTTTTCTCTATGTTCATGCAACCCTAGTGTCTCTTTCTCTTCTTATAAGGACACCAGTCATATGGAATTAGGAGGTCACGCGTATGACTCATTTAACCTTAATTACCTCTTTAAAGAGCCTATCTTCAAATATAGTCACATTTGGGTTAGGGCTTCAGTTTTGCAGGGGACACAATTCAGTCCCCTAGGGTTCCCTTTCACTGGAAAGGGAGAAACAATTACTTTTCAAAATGCTAATGAGGGGATGTGGAGTAAAAGATGACCCTTGCTCAAAGAAAGGTTTGACCCTTGACCAGCTTCTGGGAGCTAACTTCTAAGCCCTTTTAATATCCTGCCTACTAAGAGTGTCTTTGTTTACCAGGGGACCTTGGGATGTGCCTCTATGCTAACAATATGATTTATAGTGGGGGCTTTCGGCCATGTGGTATCAACTTGACCCCTGGAAAGTCAGCCATGTCTGAGTGACTGACTCCTAATAGCACGGCTGGACCTCAAGGCTCAGGTGAATTTCTCTGGTTCTCAATGCTCACTGTATGTTTCTGAACATGGGGGCCAGAGGAGTAAGCACTCTCTGCCCACTTGGCTGGGAGAGGATAACAGGTAACTCCATGTCTGGTCTTCCTGGACCTTGCCTTATGTGTCTCTTCCCTTTGATGGTTTTAATCTGTATTCTTTCTCTTTAACAAAATGTAATTTTGAATGTAATGGGTTTTCTGAGTTCTGTGAGTTGCTTTAATAAATCATTGAACCTGAGAGTGGTCTTGGGGACCTTCCAAACAGAGCGGTGGACATACGTGATCTGAGATATGACACTATTTTCAAGATGGGAAAGGTATTGAGAACTATCACTATACATTGCTTCTTTTGGTTTTCCCAGGGGTCACAGAAACTATAATTCCACTAATTATTTTATTACATCATGATGACACAGAAGATAATTCAGAAGATCCTGAATTACAAAAGCTAACTCTCATATTTCCCTTTTAGAAGGGATATATGAGAAGCAAATCAATCTGATAAACCTCCAAAGGTTTGGTCTTGGCAAACCACAGATGCTACTTGATTTGAGCACTGGCCAGTGCAATTTAATGGCAACACACATTTCTATCACTCCTTAGCAACAACCAGAATATCTGAGTCAGAGAAACCAGGATTTTTCTTCATAGATATAGTGAAGAATGTCTCCTAAACCATAAATGCTGGGGGAGAGAGCAAATATAAACCTAACCTGAAAAATATGGTAGATATGAAGATATTAATTTAACTTCAACATGCTCTAAGCCTATATATCTATATTATCTCTAAATGTACATATAGATGTACATAAAATAGTGTCGTTGTACAAATAAATAAAGCATAGAGTTTAAGTAATTTAACTCTTTAGGTCCTAATAGACAACTTATAAGTGGTAATGTTGCAATTCAATTAAAATCTTGCCAACTTATCCCCAGAGTATGAAATCATAATTCTATGGTGAAAATATATATACATTTGTATTTACGTGTGAGTGTGTGCATGTGTTTGCACATGCACATATATATATGTATATATAATTTTTTCCAGAATCAGTATACATCAGTTCAATGTTTGAAAGTAGTAACATGAGCATGAAAAACTTGGCTTCCACATGTTTTTTTCCTATGTGTTTTTGGACATGATGATAACCTCCCTGTGTCTCAGTTTCCTCATTAATAAATTGGTGTAGTCATTGTATTCACCTCAGGGTATAATATAATGACTAAATGAGCAAATGCATGTCAAGCACTTAGAAATTTTCCTAGAACATGGTAAACACTCAATGGATGTTATATTTACAGTTTTATAGCACAAATTCACAAACAAGTCTTAGATAATTCTTAGACAAGAATCCAGTATTGAAATTACCTCGTAAAGATTTATTCAGGTTTTATACAACAGGAAGAATTCAAATCAGAGTATTTATGACTACATCTTTGATAACATTTTATTTAACTGGAATTTGAAATATGGGTGTGCATATTAGGGAAGTGTCCAACACTTGTACTATTTCTGCATCATTCAGATTACAAATTATAAGAAAATTTCAGAATCATCTGGCTCCAACTACAAACAAGTGTTTCTCTGAATTCAGATATAATTAGATTTTGGTTCAGCTTTTCACAATAAACATTGCAAGCGCTGTACAAAATTTGACATTCTTATATTTGCTCAATTTAGCCAAAAATATGCAGCACAAAACCCAGCTCACACAAACAAAAATGGCCTCTGAAAGTCAGTGACTTTGGCCTAAGCCTGTATTCTCCTCTCTGCTGGGAGTTGCATTTTGTCGACTAGACAGCACTTTTGACTGAGCAGTCAGGAGATCTGCATGGTGCCGATGTGTCCTCTGGGAGGAAACCCTATCCTAAGATAAAAGTAAGCCAGAATTTTAGACTTCTGCCCAGTGATAAGGCTTTGATTATTAGATGAAAGAATTTCTAAATTTGTTGTTTATACAATGCCCATTTCATTCAAAAATCTAGAGAAGTGACTTGAGCTTAGTAGAACGTGAGGCATTTGTAGACCTTAAAAATGTGCTTGGAATAGTAAAAGAGTAAATTAGGATAAATTAGGATCTGTCAGTTAGTGGCTCTAATGAAAGAGGGGACATTTTCAGAGTAAGTTCATTCTGGAATATGCTCTACAGCCCAGAAATTCTGTGATTTTATCAAGTCAGAAGAGCACACTTTGGAGGGACACAGCAGCTCAGAGGGAGAAAGAAGCACGATGCAGTGACAGTAGATGGGCAACAACATCGACATTTTCCAGAGGATAACAGGTCACAAAAATCATCACAGAGGACAAATAATGAAGTGTCTATTTGTAAAACATGGGCTATGAATAGCTACAGCATGAGAGGAGATTCTTTCTCGTTGAAATTAAAAATGATGATTCCTGGAGGACAACCCTCCAAGGAGGCAGTATATAGCCCAAGAAATACAAGGAAAAAACAAATAGGTAGGATAAAAACCTTTCCTGTGGCCACTCAAAACTGAGGGTATCTCAGTCAAACTGTCTGTAAGTGAGATTAGAAGTTAGAAGTAGACATATATAAAACATTAATTTTACTCAACTGTGTATTAATTCATTATTATTCTGTAACAAGCTATATACTCCTTTATGTGTAATGATATGATTTTAACATTCATGGTCATATCAAGGCTGTGAGGCCTGTTAATGTGACTGAAAATTTCAATATTAAACCATTCCACTTTTCAAAAAGTCTTGGTTTTCCCTGAATTAATAAATAGAGTGATAATCAAGGAAATTCTTCTATACTTCACAAAGAAACTGAATGACACTTCTGCTCAAAAATGATCCATCTTATATGATATTTCCAGGCTTCAATGATTCTATTGCTGTTGTTACCTAACATGATACAGCTTTGCTCCGTTGCTCCTATTTGTCCTCCTCTCTGTCCTTATAATACTCTTGATTCTGTCTGGCCTGCTTTTGCACACCCAACAGGAGATTGCCTAGGAAGGCTGCTGTCACCTGTCATTGATGTGAATTCAACCCTAAGTAGACAATTGCTAGATGAGCAACTCCACAGCCAGGAACACGGCTGTGTTCTCAGAGGTGGCATAGTGTAATAGAAGTTGCGCAGGACTTGAAGCAGGAACACTACCTCTGTAAAGGTTAAGACTCTTAACTGGGCCAGTTAATTTCATTGTTAAAACTTCTGTGAGCCTTCCTTCTTGCAACTTCAGGAGCACCAAGTTGTTTTAATCGACTGTACGTGGAATCTGCGGTAAAGACAACTTTTCTAGCTTTGTCCACAAAGAATTCTCTGAAGAAGAGTACATATGATATTACATCTGTTTTACCTGAAGCAGCTTCATTTGGATGCTGAAGCTTATCTATAAAGTATGTGCATTACATTAAAATTCACTGATTGATAGGCTTCTATAAAGATGTATACCAAGTAATTGCTATACATTGATAGTGATACTATAATAATCCTGTCAAGTAAGAGCATAAATGATGAACTATTATTGACTTTAATGATATGGCTGGCAGAAACTGTCAACATTTTATTCAGATCTATGAGCAAGTAGTGTGGGCGTATCTAATTGATAACCATTTATGAAGTGATAAGCCTTCTCCAGACTGCACTAAATCAAAGTTTATACTACAAGTAACTACAATGTATTAAATAAATGAGCATGTGGAAGCTCCAAAATGCTCTAATTTTCACTGCTAGGTTTTATCATGCTGCTGAGTTTTGCAACCATGCAAAAAAGAATACACCTAATAGTATTCGCATGGGAGTTTTTACTCTCTGTTTAGACAGTGCAAAAAGCTCTAGAGAGTATTTTACTGGTATTTTCATAGGTCAAAAAGATGAATTGCAGAATTATTCCAAAGTGGAAATACACGTGGAGGCAATAGTTCATGTTGCAATCTCTAGTTCAGGACTGAGAAGATAATTATTTCCTCTGATTTAAGAAGGTCATATTTAGCTTATAGTCAATTTTTCATTTCCATGGGATCCACTTACATGCCAACTCTTTGATAATTTTAGTTTACTTCCCTTTGGTTACTTTATGAAGTAATTAGCATTAATATACTATTCTAAATTGCTATTTTTCATTGCTTAGAATTCTATTTCTTTTGGGGGGAAAATAGATCCTTATATCAAAAAACATGTAACCTTCAATTTCTATCCGCTGAGTACCTCAATGAAGATGATATAATAGAATATAGATTGAAGCATAATTAATAGCATATAGGTTAAGATCTGTTATTCCTAACAATGCATATTTTCAACTAATTTTTATTAAAAATACACGGAGGAGCTGAAAGAGCCCTGAGATAATGATTGTGGTGCCTATATATTAAAGAAATAAATATATGCCAAAAGTAAAAATGTTACTGAGACAAAAAGAAAATCCATCCAAAGAAGTATTTTTGCCAGCTAAAGAAAAAGGGTTATAATGAAATTGTTCTATTCAGTTCAGTAAAAACAATGTTCCAGTCTCCTCTTCTTAGAAAAATAAAGAGCAATTTCTATATAATAACATTTCTTGAGAAATTCCTACAATTTGAAAAGAAAGGTTTTAGGTTTTTTTTCAGCTTTGTATCTATTCTTAGAACAATTTGCCTTTTTTTCTACATATATATTTTTATTGCTGTTTTTGCATTGGTTTCACTGCATACATCTTATATTAAGCCTTTTTACATTTTCCTTTGTGATGTTTCTTCTTAGATTATTATCCATAAATAGAAGTGCCTCTAGGAGTAACATGTGTTAAGAATTTCTGAAGGAGCAGCAAATAGGATTTTTAATACACAGAAATTGGAAGGCACACATTGAAAAATGAGAAAATTTATAACTCAAGTAAACTGAAGGTTCTGCATCTTTCTATCCAATATTTTCTTTGCCAGGAGAGGCATTAGAGCAGCAGAAAAATTCATTTTTTAAAATGAACTTATATTGAGTGCTAGATTGTTACCATTTAGTTGATAGTAGACTTTGACTTCTGGTGTGGATGGATAATCCAGAAGATGGATTATCATCTTCGCTATATATACATATATATATTCTACATATACATACAAAATAGGTATTATATAATATCTATATAATATCATAGCTATATAATGAAGGTAGATATAGATCTATATAATAGATAATCTATATAATATATAATAATATATATCTCTAGATAGATGTATATTATATAGATATTATATACATATATTTACAACCTAACTTAAAGAGTTTTCATGTTTGCAGTTGAAGACATATATATACGTATACAGTCATGTGTGGCATAATGACATTTCAGTCAACAACCCACCACATATATGATGGTGGTCCTATAAGATGAGTACCATATAGCCTAGGTGTGTAGTAGACTATACCACCTAGGTTTGTGTAAGTACACTCTATGACACTGGAACACCAATGCTATCGCCTAATGACTCATTTCTCAGACTATATCCCTGTCATTAAGAGACATATGACTGTATATATGTGTGTGTGTGCGTGTGTGCGTGTGCACACATGTCACATATAATGTTCTCAAGGAAGAAAGAAGAGAAAGAATAAGTATTTCTATTTTTTTCATAAATGGCAGAACAGGGATTTAATAAGACTAATATCAATGATCTGTTATTAGCAACAGGATGTACTGACATTGCACTATTTTCAGTAATTGATTAACTTCGTATGTGCACTTGGTATTTTATAGAATCAATTAAATGGTTCTGTCTATTTGGTTGGAAAGTCAACCTTCAAATATTTTGCCCATAGCACCATTCAATGTCTCTCATTTCTATCTTGGATAGAGTCTATGCCTGCTTGATACAATTCATGTCCTAATCACAAAGTAACGTGACCCAAGAGCCCATTTCTTCAATGACAAATAAAAATTGCCTTACGAGTTCATAAAGTATAAATAAAATGGTTTACCAAAGCATACATGTCGTATGTACAATGTTACTAGCTTCACTTTCTTTTTTGTGGGGGGAGGAAGATCAGCCCTGTGCTAACATCTGCCAATCCTCCTCTGTTTTTTTTGCTGAGGAAGACTGGCCCTGGGCTAACATCCGTGCCCATCTTCCTCCACTTTATATGGGAAGCCGCCACGGCATGGCTTGCCAAGTTGTGCGTCGGTGTGTGCCCGGGATCCGAACTGGCAAATCCCGGGCCACTGCAGTGGAGTGCGCCCATCTAACTGCTTGTGCCACCAGGCGGCCCCTCACCTTCACCTTTTTGAGATAAGACCAAGCACAGCTATAAGACATAGGGCAGAAATCATTTTAATTGAACATAAAAAGCTTTCTTCACAGAAAAGACAAATAATACAAGTAGGGAGTTATCAAGTTTTTCTCAATAACATGTAAATGGCAATAGTCAATACCTTGCAACTCACTGAAAAATTTTGCATATTAATCTTAGAAATGAATCTTTTCATGTTTGCAATTAGTTCTCCATTGCTGCTCTCTCTACACATGAACAGCAAGTTTACATATATGGCAAGTACGGGGATTACTACTGAATTATATTCAAAACAATTTCTCTGATATACTAAACAATTTTAATCAAAGACAAATTATTTGATGTGAGGGGGAAGGAGAGACTATATTCTTGAAGTAAAACCCATTCTATAATGTTTCATCAGAAATATTCTACTCATATTGGGCACATTTTCCAGATTTTATTGGAAAAATTTTATTTATAAATTTTATTTATTTTAGTAAATTTAGTTACCTTTCTGCTCATCAAATGATCAGCAGGCTTATTCCTTTTAAAGGATACGTAAGGCAATGAAGTTTTTGCAGACATTCTAGTAGACCAGGTCATTAGGTTACATATTTTTATGAACTTAAATACATAGCAATAAACCATAAAGGATTATTTCCAGTTCCTTACTTAACACAGAGTGAAAAAGAATGACTTTGATTTCTACCAGGCCAGAAACAGAAAGCACAATTCATATATTAGCATCTTTTACCAATATAAGTATATTGCTAATAGTTAAAGTTACCATGTAAATAAACAGTAGCTGAATTTGTCCTCACATCTATTCAATTCATTTTACGCATAAATACACACACACACACTGAGAATCTAAGTATGTGCTAACTATTTGAGTGTTGCAAAAGAATTACAAGATGCTGTTTATTGGGTTATGAAGTCATTAAGAGTGAAATCATCATAAAGGGTATATATAGTAAGTAAATTAGCAAATATAGAGACACATTTACTATATACTATATTGTGTCTGTTTGGAAGAGACTGAGAAGGAAAATCAGCTACTTGGATACTTTTAAGTATTAAAGGAAATTAAAACTCTTAGAAAATTTGAAATCATCAAAGATTTCCCAGCAGAGAATCCCTATATATGTATGACCTTACTTCATATTATTTTAGTGATGTATATGTGGGTCTATTATTCCAGTCAGGTGTTGAGTTCCTTAAAATCTGGAGCTGAATTTAATTTATCATTATATCTCTGTTACCTAGTAAAATGATAGATAAATAGTAGACACTGATCCAAACAAATATTGATAATTCCTTTTTAGGAAACTGTCTCCAGATCCACAGGGGTGGCTCCCCATTAGCCATGTTGATCACATATAAGCCACTCCTCACCCCCAATGCCAAGCCTGGCTATTGGATTTAAGATTACATTCTTTCCTTAAGCTAGTCAACTCTGAATTATTCTCTCTGAAACTTTTAATTAGAATTTTTGGATTGAATTTTTGGCTAATGGAGGGTCTAGGAATATATATACACATATAAATCGAGCTATGGGATAGTCACATTTCTCTATTAATTCAGAGAGGCAGAGAAAGCAAATCTGTAGAGAGAAAAATGGAGAAAGCAGGCGGTCAGAGAGAAATTTCCAGTTTCTAATTCCAATATCTTCTGGAGTCTGGCTGCACTGGAGAGCTTGAAGTCTGAGAGGAACATACGCATTTTTATATTCAGTTCTCCCTTTGGTTCAACTACTTAAAATGGTTTACATTGGGAAAAATTCCTAACTAACGTAAGATTATTCTACTGAATAATGGACATTGTGACTTAGGTATAAAAATCAAGTGGCATTATGTAGTAGTAGGTTGGAGGGAAGAAAAACAGGATAAGTTTAATTAAAATCATGTATGAAACAAATGAGTATCTGTTATGAAATTCCTAGTCTCTCTTTTTGTAGATTCCCAGCCCCAAAAGAAGTTTGTGACTGGACTGAAAATGAGTATGGCAGGTGTCTCCTTAAACTATTTTTAAAAGTAAAGGACAAAAGAGCATGTTTATGTCAAACAAAGCAAATGAGACTAGGTTCAATTGTTCTTTCTATTATTTATAAGCTGTACAACCTTGGGAAACTATTTAAATAGTCTGGAAATCATATCCTCTAACTCTAAAATAAAGCATTTACTTAAAATGATATGAGTGGCTTAGAAAATGCAGGATTAGTACTGGCTAATAAGAATAAAGCAAAGCTAATTACTAGTGTGATTATTTTGGAAAATCATTTCTCGATATTTTCTAAAATTAACGTTTTTTTAAAGAGGAGTTTTGGTTTACAGAAAAATCGAGCAGAAAGTACAGAGGAGTTCCCATATATCGCTTCTCTTCCCTGCACATACTTTCCTATTATTAACATCCTGAATTAGTATGTTATATGTGTTACAATTGATGAACCAATAATGATACACTATTACTAATAAAACTCAAAATTTACATTAGAACTCACTCTTGTGCTGTACAGTTCTATGGTTTGTGAAACTTTTTAAATGACAACTTCTGCTCAGGGTTAATTTTTCATACTCCAATCATTTAAAAAAAATAACATCCATCAAATATTTTAATCCCCCTTCTCTTTTACTATAGGCTGAATTGTTCATAACTAAAAATGTTCATGATGGGTATTGGAAGGGTCTTGAGGCACGTATCTGTGTATGTGTGTGTGTAATTCATTACGGGGCAAAAATCTTGCCATATCTACACTTAGCTTTGTCTCCAATAATTTCTATAAATATGATTTCTTCTCTATGTTTATTTTTCAACCAATACAGATATTTTGAAAAGTATTTTTTTAATTCCAATGAGCAGGAAAATAATATATTGAGCTCTTGAAAATAAAAAATGACAATGGGTAGCAAAATCTCATTGGATTCTCCCAATGCCACATTTCTTTTCAGCCCACATAACATAACTCCTTCAGAACAAAAACAAAACATAGCAAGAAAATCTTTGGTATTTTTGAATTCAGTTATTTCCTGTCACCCTGGGACTTTCTAATGACCCTTGACATTACAGCTTAAAATTCTAAATATCATTATTGAATCTGTGTGAACTATTTAATCTAGTTTGAAAGCTGAGACAAATGAGGCCATCAATACTTAAATGATTTCTATTCCACATGGTGATTTCAAAATGAATCTGAGCTTACATTTGAGGATTTGAATAAAGAAACATTTTCCATTGCAGACTAGACATATCAACAAGGGGGAATGTATTGTTGCATTTGAGATGTATTTGAAATGAGGAACATATGATAACGACTCTGCCAAAGAAAGGCGAAACTCAGATTTTGAAGAGTAATGATTGTTTTGGGTAATTTTGGTTGACACAGAAGCAGAAAGTACCTTGGAGATTCAGTTTATGGTAATTAAGGGGCAGTACTTTCAAGATGTGCTTTAATTTTCAGTGCTAGGCTGTATCTAAAGACTTCGTGCCTTGGAAGGTGGACATATCCTTGTTTGCGCCTCCCAAAATCTGACATTGATAATATTTTTCGCTCTTTAATTAGAAATTATTAACAATATGCTTCTGTTTCATGGACTTTCAAGAAACCCCTATGTTAGAGGATGCTGTTAGAATCCACACACTTCCAACCTTTTCTACTCCTACCTTTGCTTAGTATCTGTGGTCTACCTTCTATCAACCACATTACTGCTTTTATTATTGCCAAGTTATTAAGGTTTATGCTCTCTCCTATTACTGAGTCTTCGGCACTTTTTCCCTGGGTTGATTCTAAATGTTGAAAGAGAAATAAATGGCATTTATGTTATTGTGATTATGTAATTATTTTTCATTATTGATCATGTAGAGTTCTGTGATTTTTTTTTTTTTTGTATGGATGATCTGGGGCACTTGAGGAGAATTTTTCTAGAATCAAGACCAAACTTTCTCTTTTCTTCTTTTATGTTTTTCAATTTTTTATTTTTACAGTCAGGCCACGTTATAATTAGTTTTATATTTGAATAATGAATTTCTTTTAAAATATTTGTTTCTCCTGAATTTTACATTTTTGGCTAAATATTACATTTTTATTCTTTTTAAAAAGGTGTCCATCTTTTAAACAAGGACTTTCCTGGGAACTCCATCCTCCTTTTCTGGAAACTTTATGTTCTCCTCAATAGGGCTGCAATTTTCTGAATCTCATACCTTCCAACTTTTTGTTTACTTCCTCATTTTGCTTGGGATGACCTTTGTAATTGCCTCATAAAGGATAAAAAGGAGGGAAATATTTTGAGAACTTTTATGTTTGTTTTTATATTCTCTCAACTTTTATGGTTTTATTTTATAATCTCTCAGCACTTTATCTGGATATACGCTTCTAAGTGGTAAATATTTTCCCCAAGCTTTAAAGACTTTACTTCCCTGTCTAATTTTGAATCTCCAAGAGATCTATAGAATTTTCCACTCACTTTTCATAGCACAAAATTCTAATTTTAAGGATATTACGTCTTCTCAATATTTCGATTATATTTATTAAAGGTTTTTAAAGTTCTTTGCTAAATTATCTTTTTTTATATTGTATTTTTTATGATAATTTGCCTTGGCCTTTTTCTTACATATTGTTCTGTTCTTATGTTTTTAATCATTGTATGTTCTTTCATAGTTGAGAAGGAAAAACCAAAAAGCTAGTAGCTATCCTGTGGTATATTCTTAAGTAGGACTTTTCCACTAGATATTGTCGGGGTGGAAAATTTTTCCCTTCTTCTCTTATAGGTTCTTTGGCTGATCTAATAATTAAATGGACATAAGACAGATTAACAGGAGAAAAACAAATTTAATTTCATATGTTCAGGAGTCCCATAAAAATATTAGACTCAAAGGCAGTCAGGCAATTGAGGCTTATATACTATCCTGAGCTAAGGAAAGGGATAGGGGCCTGGAGCTTTAAAGGGGAGGAAAGTAATACAACAGAAGATGAGAAGAGCATGTGTCTGCCCTCACATGCAGGTAAATCTTTCAAATAAAAATAGTTATCTCTGGTAATACCTTTCTTTCTGGCACAGGCTTCCTAACCAAATTCTTTTAGGCCATTAAGAGAGAGGGAACAAGCTTTTCCTAAGTCTGCTGTTCTTGGTTGCCTTCAGCTCACAATAACCCACATGTCAAAGTGGCACATTTTGGGGCGGCGTATTCTGCTCCCCTTTAATCTCTTGGAGTGGCCATGGTTACCGTGAGAAGCATGTATTTTGTCAGGATTTCACATTAGGAAGAGCTGGCAGGCAGTGAACTGTCAGAGTGAGATTCCTTCAATGACTGAATGAGAAGTTTTTATTTGGTGGAACTAACTCCTAACCTGAAAGATTTAGCTTTCCCTATAATATTCACTCTTCCTTTTTGGCAGAGGGAGCGCCCTGTATTTTGCTTAGGAATTATAAATAGGCTGCCTACATTTTCAGTTGAATTCATCTATGCTCAGTACACACTCACTAAACCCATATTAAATTTTGTACTATGCGATCATCAGTAAACAACTCTCATCCTCTGTTTTCAAAAAATTAGTTGCAATATCTTAACTGCTGTAGATGTCTTTATTTCCTTAACTGTCTTTGCATTTATGAGATTTTTCCTATTCTTTTGTTTTTATATTCCAAACAGGGTTTCCGTGAAACATAGAGTAGAGCTGAGTGTGCACTACTTTGGAATCGTTTATTGATTAAAAAATAATACTATTTAATGGAAAACTTTATTATGAGATTTGATATATTTTGGATCATTCAACATATCACATAAAAAGCTCAATTATACGAAGTTCTGTTATTTGTTCTATATTCTTGTTTTCTCCTTTTATTATATTCAAGTACCCTTCCAGAAATCCACATTTTAATGTGTCTATATCTAAAATTTTCCTTTGATTACAAGCTCCTTGAGAACAACAAGCAGGTCTTATATTAGTTTTTATTCTTTTCTAAGTCATACACAATACCTCAGGTGCTGCATTAAACACTGATTTAATCAGTGCATTGAATTACAGTAGTAAGAGTTTATTGATAACTTTAAAGCTATTATTAGGTGGTTCAATCATGAATATTTTATGTTTTGCCCTAAGTGTAGGGGAGGAAAAAATTTTTCCTCTACCCCTCCAGATTCCTGGCTGAGACCCTCCTGTAATAACAGGCAAAAAAAGCAATTTTAATTACATATGTACATACATATGGGAGCCCCACAAGGATATGAGACTCAAAATGCCGTCAGAGCATTGAGGCTTGTATACCATTCTGAGCTAAGGAAAGGGATAAACAGGGGACAGGGCCTCAAAGTGGGGATAGCGCTTCATGAGAAGGTAAGAAGAAGAAATATTTGGTAAACAAAGTTTGCCCTGTAAGTCTTTCAGGTGAGAAACTGATCTCTGGTAATAATTCTCTTCCTGCTACAGACCTCCTTTTTTTTTTTGACTGAGGAAGATTCGCCCTGAGCTGACATCCACTGCCAATCTTCCTCTTTTTGTATGTGAGCCACCACCACAGCACGGCCACTGACAGACGAGTGGTGTAGGTCCACGCCCAGGAACCAAACCCAGGCCGTCAAAGCGGCGAAGTGCACTGAACCTAACCACCAGGCCACTGGGGCTGGCCCCAGGCCTCCTTTCTAATGTAAATTTCCCTTACCAAAGGGTAACTTCTATTTTGTTTTCAGAACTTCTCCTGTGTTGCGGTTTCTCGAAATAATCTTGATGACAAAGAGGTATATTTTGAGGTGGCACATTCTGCTACCCTTTCTAAGGATGTAAATAAGTAATATACAGTTAAATATATGAACATCTCTAGATTATAGCTAGGGGACTATGTATCTATAAGTACACATTGCTATAGCTATATTTACTCTTTTTTGTACTTTTTAATAAAAACTGTTATTTCTATTTCTGATTCTGTTTCTCTCTTGTATGCAAGGCAGGATGTGTAGATTTTGTTATGTTGACCTAGAAATCAGGAGATCCATGCACTATTTTTATTTCAACAGCAATCACATCTTGTGATTTATAACCTCTCAATCCTTTTCATACAACATACGAGTAAGAGACAAGATTTTATTACAAAGTTTTACTAAAACTATAGGCTATAGCTAACCCTTTATAAAAGTGTAAAAAGTAAAATCACTTTGCGCCTGATATAAATATAATTTATCCTCATCCTTGTTGAGTTATGGACACTCTGAAATATTGTAAATATTAGTTTCTTCTTTTAGGTTCATTTTTAAAACACATGATATACATTTATAAAGTACAGTATCTTTTGTAGATCTTAATAATGGTATACTTACTCACCATAACCATGGTATTTAAATATAAGTCTAGCCTGATATTAAAATGTTAAGCCTTGAATCAACCACGTTTGGAGTAATTTGCAATGCAGATGTGCTTGAGAACTTGTTTTCTTGTCATACAAATTAAAAAGAATTTTGTTGTTAGAACCGATATTGGAAGCAATCCTATAGATTTTAAGATATTCTAGAAGAGGTTTCTAATTCTGATTGCATGAGAAAGGATACTATGAGAATGGCCTTTGTATTGCACTTTACATCTCTTGCATTTCTTCCCATCTACAGCCTAAAATCGTGAAATCTCAGGAAGCAGACAGGATTTACAGGAACTTTTCTCTGTAAAGTAAAATGGTGACTGAAAATTAAATTAAGAGAATGTAAAGGACAGAATGGCATTTAAGCTTGAAAATAATACATTGCTGCCTAATTACATTTATTTCATTATATCACTGAAATTAGATGCAAGGTTAATATAATTATAATAATTTTAATGAGCATAATGTTTATTTGAAAAGATAGCAAAAATACTTGGCAATATTTTAATTTTTTGATGTCTTTTTACAAGATTATTGTGATTGATAAATGCCCATTATCTGTTACCAAGTCATCATTTAAACCTACGATGACACATACAGATTAATTTACTTTTATTATTACAAGAAAACATTTGTGGTGAGATGCTATTATATTGCTTAAGTTCTTACTTGTGATATCATGTGTTTATAGGTTTTGAAGAGCTACATCTGAAGTCATACAAAAGAGGATAAAACAACCAGTTTTGAGGCCATGAAGAATGTGGATTCAAGGTCAAACAAAGCTTTGGACACTTAAGAATAAACCAATGCTGGAGACTCAGGCTTTTAAGAGTCATTAAGTATTTAACAGTTATTAGCCAAAAACCTCTGGCAGTTTCGTTTGCTAAAAGAACTTTGCTTCAGTGGCTCCATTTTATAAAAACATCTTTGGAGTTTTGATTGATTTATTTAGGGTGACTTTGGTTTATTTAGGAAAAATGGTAACATAATATCTGTGTCTATGTTATTGTTTGAATTTATTTGATGATACAACGATATTATGCCTTTAAGCAGTGGAAAATGTACAAACACACACAGCTAAAGGACATCATATAGGGTAGAAATTATTTTATTATACTGTTTTATCATATGTCTCATCACCACATTACAAATTGGATGTTAAAATAAATTAGAATTACATATTTAAAATCTGTCTCAGAAGCAAAGTTGGCCTGTGAGGTGTAGCACCGAACTTGAGCAAGGATCAAGATAAGCTTGGTGTGATTCTCCACCGTGCTAATATGATTACCCACCACCATGCTAAAGGGCACTAGTGAAACGAATTCTGACTCAACCAGAGGGCCCTGCTTACCTGGAAATCTCTGCCACAACAGAAACAAAACAGTTTACACTTCTCCAAAACTGGTTGTATTCTGGGGAAGGTTTACTACCCACTACTTCAGAGAGTGCTAGAGAGTTTGTGAATTCTGCACATTAACCATTGAATTATCTTCTGGGGATGATGACCTAAATAAGGACATAAATAAAATTCACATATGATAAAAACCCAGGTGTGTCTTAGATTATACACATAAATCACTATACTTAAGTATCTATCAATTGACTTTAAAGTTTCATTCTCACAAAATTACCTAATGTAGTTAGTACTCTTTGGCATTTTTAATTTCTACCCATGTAGGCAGATGTACTCTAATTACATATTATATAAATATATAATAACATGTAATAAACATGTGATACAGTACATGAATATATAATATATGATATATAAATATATTATATACAATTTTAATTTTATTTTAATTAATATATATCTTAATTTTATTCTTACTAAAATAAAAGCAAGCATTATTTTATAATCAGTTATAAAGACAACAATAAATATCTATCAATGTTTGCTCGTTTTACCCCTTTCTCCTCATTGAACCCCACTATTTATAAAATGTTTTTATCTCTGAAAATTTTAATTTTGCTTTAAATTGGATTATTTTAATAATAATAAAATATGCTACTTCTTCACTAAAAAGTATAAACAAAATAATATGAACTAAGTAGGTCACACCCATACATTTGCAAACATATTGAGTTATAAGAATGATATTCTAGGTGACCCAAAATAAATATTGTTAATGATTAGATTATTTCATTCCTTAGAGAAAATGACAGTTGCCACAAACTCAAGATGAACAGTTTTCTCTTCTGTTCTTCCCTTTTTAATACTTAACATCACCTTGGGAGATAAGAGCCTATAACAACAAGTAAAGTCTGAATTGCAGTCAAAATAGCACTTTATTGATGGAAGTTCATTATGTACCTTACATCACACTCACATTAAAGAAAGATAGATAATGAGGCATTATCCAAAATAGAGGCTTTTTTCTCACTGCTGACATTTATTCTACTCAGAACTTAATGTGAATGTGCCCTGTTTCTTTGGTATCTCTCTTTTTTAACATTAAAAAGAAATGCATAGGAAATTACTTTTCCCACTAGGCTGGAGTAGGGTCTATTTCTTTTCTTCAGGGGATGGCTACCTAAATGCTTGGCATATGGCACGAATTTAAAAATGATTCAAGAAGTTCAGAATAAATACATATATTTAGCCATCTAAAACACAATAATGGATCTCAAACTGAACTAATTATACATCCCCCAATCCTACCGTGTTTTGAATTCTGGCTTAAATGCCCTGGAATCTCCAGTCGACAGGATTTTCTGATTTCTTCCAACACGTATAAGCTCTTTGTGAACCTGCCAAAGAAAATCAGAGCTGGACAGTAGTTGAAGTCATAAACACAGATTTTACTCAGGAACTATTGCAACAGGGGAAAAAAGACCTTAGTACAGAACTGGGCTCAATTCTGAATACGACAAGGAAAAGGAGGGGTTTGTAGCCAAGGAGCAGGTTGAGTGGTCAGTGGATAGAAAATTTGTGACTAAACTGACGTAACAGGATTCTTGCTGAAGGCAAGCCAGGGTGATCAGATACCACCTGGGGGGTGGTGGAAGATGAGGAATTTGATCAAATATTAAGGTGATCAGATATTGAAGTAGGGGATTTTGGCTAAACCAACTTAATAGAACTTTTGCTAAAATTAGACAATGTAAAGACAAACACGGAAGTGCAAAGGTCGAGGCCTAGTTGAGAAGAGGATTCAGAGAAACCTAACTAAAGTTTGGTCAAGAAGAGATTCTTTGTCAGAACCATGGCACTTTATTAATATTGCTCCTATAGTATTGATCTCAATGATTTTATTATATACCAACTTTCTCATCATGGTGAGAGGTTACTGTAGGTCAGTGTTCTCAATAGGGGACAATTTTGCCCCCCAGTGGATATTTGGCAACATCGAGATTATTTTTGCTTGTCACAACTGGGGGAGGGCTACTGGCATCTAGTGGGTAGAGGCCAAGGATGCCACTAAACATCCTACAATGCACAGGACAGCCTCTCACAAGGAAGAATTATCTATTTCAAAATGTCAATAGTGCTGAAGTTGAAAAACTCTACAGTAGATCAAGCGTTGCATTCCATTGTCGTGTTCTTGAAACTCTTATGTGTGTATGTTTCATATGAACACTTCTCAAACGTTGTACGTCAGTGCTTGAGGAGACTATAAGCTCAACAGACTACTAGAGGTAGCTCAAGGCTTCTACATACTATAATGCATTTTATACAATACAATTAGTTACTCACTTGACTTATTTGATTCTTTTATTATAAAATTTTCTTTATAAAAGTGTTATATGTATTTATTAACCATGGGACATGCTATATGCTATAATAGAGAATCTCAAAATATAGAGCCTTTAACAAGATAGACACATTTTTTTCTCTTGAACAGTCCAGAGGTAAGCAATCCAGTAACCAGGAAGGTCCACATCATTAGTACAAGGTTTCCTAAATCTAAAGTATCTGCTTTAGATCTCTTCACGCCCAGCCAGTTGAAAGGGAGAAAAGCTTGGTGAGTGCACATGCATTTCCAATTAGAAACATGGCCTAACAATCTATTGGACAGAATCCGGGGACAACTGATCACATTAGAGCTGAGAAATGTTGTTTCTTGATGGAAAGCCATGTGCAGAGCTAAAATTCAGGAGTTAAAATGAAAGGTAGAGTGGATATAGATGGGAACAGGCAATCTTTGCCAAGTGAATTAAGGTAAAATTTGAAAACTATGGAAAAAGTATAAAAGGACTACTGTTAATCTCCAGGGTAGCCACAAGGATAGCTAGCCCTTGTGGTCTAGGGGTTAAGATTTGGCATTCTCACTCCCGTGGTCTGAGTTTCCTTCCTGGTCAGGAAACCACACCGCTCATCTGTCAGTTGTCTTATTGTATAAAATACAGGGCTAGGTTCTGCTGTGCTGTACACTGCGTCCGCTGGGAGCTGGAATCAACTCTACAGTACTAACAACAAACAATTTTCCAAGTATTGACTTCTAGGCTTTTTCTCCTATTTTAACAAAATACATTAGTAGTATATCCAGGTATTGTTTAATAGTTTATCTTCGACAACCCTTCGTGTGAGTCAATGTTCTTTAAAAAAATTAAAGGCTCTAATGACTACAAAGTGTTTCATTATAAAGTTATGGCATTATCTTCTCAACCATTAGTTCTTTACAGATATGTCAGTAGTTTCTCATGAGTTACTGCTACACTAATCACTAATGAACATCCTCTTGCACAGATATGTGTTCAACTGTATGATTATTTTCTTAACGGCAATTCTTAGAAGTGGAATTTGTGGATTAAATGCTATGAGTAAGTGTTTTATAGAAATCTTAAGGCACATTGCCAAATTGCCTTTCAGATTGGTTATACCAATTTATACTCCACCAACAACGTGGGAGGCTGTATATTTGACTAAATCTTTGCCAACAATTGTATTATTGCTGAAATAAAATCATTATCAATTTGATAGGAGAATATATATTACTTTTTTCCTTTTAAATTACCCTTTTAAGTATTACAGTTAATATTTTCATGTATTTATTGGTTTTAACTGATGCGCTTTTATTTTATTTATTTATTTATTTATTTTTGTGAGGAGGACTAGTCTTGAGCTAACATCCGATGCCAATCTTCCCCCTATTTCTTAAGAAAGACTGGCCCTGGGCTAACATCTGTGCCTATCTTCCTCTACTTTATATGGGACGCCGCCACAGCATGGCTTAACCACACGGGCGATGGTGCGCGCCCGGGATCAGAATCTGCGAACCCCGGGCCAATGCAGCAGAGCGCGCGCACTTACAGCTGCGCCACCAGGCTGGCCCCTTAACTGCTGTGCTTTTAAATGATTATTCTTATCTTTCCAAGTAGCATTTTTCTCATGCTATGAGTAAAAGATTACTTTTACTTAAAAAGATTAGTTTTCTTTAACAATCAGTAGATCTCAAGACCAAGAACTTATCTCTAAACCAGTTGCCACGTCCAGCCATTTTTCCATCTTTTTCTTTCTTCTCCCTAATTTCCAGACATTTCCAGTAAATGAAGGAAGATAAGTTGAGAGTCGTTGCTCCAGTTTTACTGCTCTCTCACTAGGGATCCTCTGGGCAGCCTGCCCTCCTGTTCTCCACAAAGGATTACTCAAATTGATCTAAAATAGAGAGTCTCTGGAGAAGCCAATGGTTAAAGGACAGAAACTAAATTTAGTGCAAGAATGGATAATGATTGAGTGATGGGACTAAAATTGTGAAACCAAACGCAAGTAAGCTCAAAGCAGCACGAGTTCAGGAACAAATCACTCGAGATCCTCATGGGTGTGTTCAATTGGCATTCCTGAGATGTTAGGCGGATGGGGTTTCAATGCAACAAGCTGGCTTCAAAATTTTCAGAGTAGAAAGAGAAACTGATGTCCTTAAGTCATAAATATCAGAAAATTAATGTGTTGTAGTTTTAATTAGAATCATTTATGCTTACTGTTTGTACCGAATTGTTTCTCAATACTAACATATAAGATGAACTGATTGAATGTTTTAGTTGGATTATAATAATACATCCTGTATGCATACTACATGTGACAATAGAGTCACATGCTTACTGTAAGAGCAATTCCATGGCTGACCATGAATGTTATAGACCACTATATAGTTATATCATTTATGCTTGTTTATCATTTTTGGCTTTTTAAGAATTAATGTTTGCTGGGACTCATGGCAATCTCCTGACAAAGTGACATTTATGGAAACTTTTAACTTATACGAATTCTGATTCAGTGCAAGCACATTCAGAATTTAAACAGTCACATTTAGGTACATTACTTACCAAAACGTTATGAAAATAATATTTGAACGCAAGTTAGCATCACTTGCAATGAGACATCATTTTTATTTAGCATATTATGAAAATAATGGCACTCATTAAAATATAGAGATACTTCAGATCACTTTCTCTCTTGAGAGATAGAAACTGATTTCCCAGTATCCATTCATTCCCATTCATACCTCTGTAGAAAATCAACTTAATATGTATGTGGATTGTTTCCTAGATTCTGTATTCTCTTCCTTTGATTTCTTTATCTATCCTTTACCAACGTCTCAACTAGCGTAGCATTCCAGTATGTCCTGAAGTCATACCATGTACTTTCTCTAATTTTGTTCTTTTTCAAAGAAGTTTTGGTGACTATTCTAGGTCCTTTGCATTCCCATATAAATTTTAAAATTAACTAGTCAAGTTCTACAGAAAAGCCTGACAATTTTGATGGAGTTGAGTCGCTTCTGTAGATTACTCTGAAGCCGGCTGACATTTTAAGATACTGAGTCTGACGTGTTTTATAGGAAACTTAGCACATCTTTTATTAAATGTATTTCTAGGTGTTTTGTGGGTTTTGATATTATACTTTTAAAATTTTTATTTTTTGCTTTTATTTAGAAATATAATTGAATTAAATTTTAAATCTTTATTTTGTATAATTTCAAATTTACAGAAAAGTTGTAAGGATCATACAAAAAATCCTTTATCCAGATTCAACAATTCTTTACATTTTCCCCCGTATGATTTCATGAATTTTTTTCCCCAAATCATTTGAGAGTAAATTGGAGAAAACTTGCCACTTTACCCTGAAATGATTCAGTGTGTACTTCCTTAGAACAAGGACATTCTTTTACATGACCACAAAGCAATTATCAAAATTAGGAATTATACCATAGATACAATGCTATTATCTAAATTCATTCCATTCTCATATTTTATCAATTGTCCCATTAATGTCCTTAATGGATATTTGTTTTCCTAGTCTAGGATCATGCATTACATTTAGTTACCATTTATTTTTAGTCTCATTTAGCTTCGAATATTATCTGTCTTCCTTGATCTTGACGTTTTAATAGAACAGGCTTTTTTTTTTTTTTTGTAGAATTGCTTTTAATTTGGTTTTCTCTAATTATTCCTTATGAGTGAATTCAGGTTATATATTTTTGGCAGAAATATTACATAAATGATATTATGTTCTCAGAACATGATATCAAGAAACACATGATGTTGGCTTGTCCCTATATTGCTATAGATAAAATTAGATCACTTGTTTAAGATGGTGTCTGCCAAGTACCTCCACTGTAAAGCTAATATTATTTTCCCTAGTAATTGATACATTTTGTTAATAGGTATCTCAAGACTATATAAATATGAGATATTTTGAGAGTATGTCAATATCCTGTTCTTTATCAAATATTCACTAACTAGTTTTAGGATCCACTGGTAACTTTCTAACTCCATTACTCTTTTCACCATTCTACTTTAAGAAATAGTTTTTACATTTTTTCCTATTTGTTTATATATTTATTAATTTATATCCAAATTAACTCATGGATTCTTTTTTTATCTAATGAATTATACTTCATTATGATCACTATATTTTTTTAAATTTATTTACTTACTTTTTCCCCCCAAAGCCCCAGTAGATAGTTGTATGTCATAGTTGCACATCCTTCTAGTTGCTGTATGTGGGACGTGGCCTCAGCATGGCCGGAGAAGCGGTGTGTTGGTGCACGCCCGGGATCCAAGCTCGGGCCGCCAGCAGCAGAGCGCGTGCACTTAACCACTAAGCCATGGGGGCCGGCCCTGATCACTATATATTTTGATGTCCAAATGCCCCAGATATGACCAGCAGGAATCTTTCCAGCTGATTCTCATATTATTTTGATATGACTCTTCATTCTTTGAGCTCTTTACTTTTTGTTATAATAAGATTTTCCAGGCTCATCTACTTTCCCTGATCCAGTTTGAATTAACCTTTTCTTTGAAGCATATTGGTTTCTTTTAGTAAAAATTAGAATTTAAAAATCAAAATCTAAGTTCTCTGTGTAGTCATCACTGATGGTATATTCTTGTTTCTAGCTCAGTTCTGTCAAATATAACAGCCATTAGCTATATGCATTTTAATATAAATACACATTAAATACAATTAAAAGTCAGTTTCTCAGTTATACTAGCCACATTTCAAGTGTTCGATAATGACATAATGGACAGCACAGACATAGAACATTTCCATCATCACAGGAAATTCTATTAGATAATGCTGTTGTAAACTCAGTGGAAAAATCTAGAAGACAAATACACATACATATATAATACACACATACACATAATATAATATATGTATAACCATGATTTCAGAATTCTTACTAATACTTCAATTACAGGGTATATTCCAATTTTCCCCTTTCAAAAGTTTAAACTTCCATCTCCAAGAGTGGAAATTCCATCTCTTATTCTCAATATATTTCAATTTTATTCAGACATGGAAAACACAGAAAGTGGTTTCAGAATTTCTAACCTGTACCACAGTAAAGAGAAAAACTAATAACCAGAATTCAATATTTTATTTAATAGTTTTGGGGTAAAATTTGCCAACACTGGGCTTCTGGTTCTGGCCAAGATGAGGTAAGCTCACTACGGCCTATTTTATCTGCTGGTGAGTAAGATGTTCTGGATAAAATTAAAAAGCATCTATCTCAGGACTCAGAAAGCAAACAAAAGAAGGCAGATGGTAGAGGAAAAAGCACTTGAAGAGTGCCCTGAGTGTGCTCCCAGGTGGAGGGCTGTGAAGTGGCAGGGGTACGGGTAGCTAAAACTCTGGTAGAAACTCCATTTTTCTAGCCATGGACCCTGTCACAGAGCTGCAAAGCAGGAGCTGTATTGGTTGCTAAAACTCTGAGATAATCACTATGCTTTAGCCAGAGGAACTGGGGAAAGGCAGTTGCTTGGGCCACAGAGGTGGGGAGGGCAGTCCAGAGAGCAGGAAGGTGGAAAAGGGAATCCCCTAATGAATCCACACAAGTCCCAGGCTCATTCTTGAGGTGTGCATGTGTGGGACTGACCTAAAGCCTTTGAAAATTGGATTCAGATTTAAAGCACTGCCCAATTCTCAGAGTAAACTCTGAGTGTCACATGCATGGGGCAGATCCAAAGTAGTGTAATAAAAGTGTAGGAGAATGAACTAGAAGACAAGACAGAACTTACTATCTGAAACTAACCACATTGATTGCCTGCTAAAATGAACAAACAAAATTTCTCCAGAGTGTTATATCAAGACTCAGAGTCTACACAACATACTATTCAAAATTTCCAGGATACAGTCCAAAATTACTCAACATACACTGATTTGAAACATGTAGACACTTCTTAAGGGGAAAGACAATCAATAGATGCCAACATTGAGATGAGGTAAGTGTTAGAATTATCAAACATAGACTTTAAAGCAGCTATTATAACTATGACCTGCAAGGTAAAAGTGAATGCATTTAAAGACGTGGCAAGGTACAAGTTCTCAGCAAATAAATATAAACTATTAAAAACTAAATGGAAATTTTAGAACTGAATAAAACAATTTTTTTAAATTAAAAAAAATTACTTCATAGGCTCAATAGCAGAATGGTGATAATTGAAGAAAGAGGCAGTGAATATGAAAATATATCAGTAGAAATTGTCCAATTTGTAGAACTGAGAAAAAAATGAATACAGTTTCAGGGACTTTGGAACAATTATTAAAAGATCTAATATTCATGCCATTAGACTTCTATAAGGAGAGGAGAAAGAGATGGGAGCAGAAAAGAATATTTGAAGAAATATCGCCTGAAAAATTCTCAAATTTGATGAAAAACATCATTTACAGAATCAAAAACCTAAGTGAATCCCAAACCAGATAAATTCAAAGAAAATTACACCCAGAAGCATCATAATTAAACTACTGAAGATTAAAGATAAAGAAAAACATCTTGTAAGCTGCTGAAGAAAAGTGACATTATATATAGACAAGTTGCAAAGCTGAAAAAGATGTCTGGAGGCAAAATGAAAGCATGTATTGCTGGTGGGAGTGTGAAATGTTATAAGAACTTTGAAGAACGCTTTGCTAGCGTCTTGTAAAGTTGAATTTGAATCTACCCCATAAATCAGCCATTTTGGTCCTAGGTATTTTCCTAAGAATAATGAGTACATATGACCACAAGAGGACTTTACAGGAGTATTCATAGCAGCTATAATGTTAGCCAAAACCTGAAACAATATAGATATTCAACAGGACAATAGCTAAGTGGATCATATTTATACAATGGAATACTTCCCAGCCATAACAACAAACAACAAAAATAAATTGGGCTGGTCCTGTGGTGTAGTGGTTAAGTGCGCAAGCTCCGTTGCTGACGGCCCAGGTTCGGATCCCGGGTGCGCACCAATGCACCACTTGTCGGGCCATGCTGTGGCGGCGTCCCATATAAAGTGGAGGAAGGTGGGCACAGATGTTAGCCCAGGGCCAGTCTTCTTCAGCAAAAAAAGAGGAGGATTGGCATGTATATTAGCTCAGGGCTGATCTTCCTCACCAAAAAAAAAAAAAAAATCGGACTATTGATACACTCAATAATATGGAGGAATTTCAAATATATTATGTTAAGCAATAGAAGACAGAAACAACAGATTGCATTCTTTATTATTCCATTTATATGAAGTAAACAAGCAGTAGTATTAAGCTACAAATTGTAGATAGAAGTCAGAACGTGGTTTCCTCTGAGTAGAAAGATTGGCAGTAGAAGGCAAATATTTGGAAAGAACAAGAGGAAACATTCTGAGGTGATGAAGATATCCTATATATTTATGTAGTTATTGAGTCACAGAAGACTAAGCAATGTCAAAACACATTAAATTGAATACTTAAGATCTGTCATTTTATTATATGTTAATTATACATCAAGACAACATTAAAGAATTAAACCTTGACCCATTTTGCCAAACTGGTGCTATTTTACACTGTTTCAGCAGTGTATGAAAGTTCTTATGACTCTACATCTTTACCAACATCAGTGTTGCTAGATTTTAAAATTGTAGTCTTTCTAACAGTGTATAGTGACATCTCATTTTGCTTTTTAATTTGCATTTCCCAGATGCATCAATTAGCGAGTGATGATGACAAGCACATTTCAGTGGTTCTTATTGGACATTTATATATCTTCCTTTGTGGAAAGAGTCTGTTCAGCTCCCCCTGACACACATACTGTTTTTTTTAAAACCATTGGTTATAGTCTTTTTTGTTGATTTGTAGGAGCTCTTTATATATTCTCAATATAAGTACTTTATCAGATGTAGTTTTGTGAATATTTTCTCCCAGTCTCTGATTTTCTAATCATTTTGTTAATGGGGACCTTTGATGAGGAAAAAACTTTTATTTTGCTAATCTATTTTTTTTTTCTTTTATGGATATTACCTTCGTGTTGTCTCTGAAATCTTTGCCTACTCCCAGGTTTCAAAAATCTTCTATGTATTGTTTGACTGAGTTTACAATTTTATACTTTAAATTTAGGCCACAATAAATCTCTAATTAATTTTTGTATAATGGGGCTAGAGATTGAAGTTTTTTCTCCTATGGACATCCTGTTATTCCTAAAATATTTGTTGGAAAAAACCCCTCATTTTTTTTTTTCATTGTATTGCTTTGGAATCAATTAACCATATAAGTTTGGGGCTATTTCTGATCTCTCAATTCAGTTCCATTGACATATGTATTTCCTTTTATGCCAATAACTCACTGACTTGGTTACTGTAGCATGGCATTGAGTTCTGAAAACGTGTAATGTAAGTCCACCACCTTTTCTTTCTTTAAGATTATTGTTGTTGTTTTAGGTTCTTTGCATTTTTGTACACATTTTGGAATTAACTTGTCAGTTTCTTTTTTTCTTAAACCTACTCTCATTGGGATTGCACTGAATCTATAGATACATTTGCCAAGAACAAACTGAAAAAATATTGAGACTTCCAACTCAGGAACATGGTATATTTCTCCATTTCTTAACGGGATTCTTCAATATATCTTAGAAATGTTTTGAAATTTTTAGAGAATAGGCTTTATGCATGTTTGGTTAAATTAATTCCTAATTATATTTGATTTTTTCATGTGTTTTTAAAACAAATTTTTGATGTTTTGTTTTCTAATTGTTTCCTGCCTGCCTATCTATCTATCATCTATCTATCTAATACATTTGATTTTTGTCTGTTGATTATGTATGCTGCAGCTTCACTAAATTAACTTATTATTTTTAGTAGTGTTTTGTGGTTTTAGTAGAATTTTTTGTATAAATAATCATGCTTTCTGTGAATAAAAAGAGTATTAATTCATCTTTTTCTGTCTATAAATTTTATACACTTTTACTTGGCTTATTACACTAACTAGAACCTTCTTTAAAATTTCAAATAGATATGGTGAAGGCAGATATGCTTGACTTCTTGATCTCAGGGAAAAAGTTAATCAATATTTTGTTGTTAATTATGATACCTGCTATAGGTCTTTGGTAGATGTTAATTATGAGATTTAGGCTGTTACTTATTCCTTGCTTTTTTCAGAGTTTTTTAAAAGAATGAGTGTTAAATTTTATCAGACGATTTTTAAAAATCTATTGAGATGTTAAGTTTTTGGGTTTGACTTTTCTCCTCTATATGGTCAATTGCACCGACTGCTTTTCAAGTGATAATCCAACCTTGCATTCTGTGATACACCACATTTAATCTTATTGTATTACATATTTTGTATATTGCTGGATTAGATTTGCTGATACTTTGTTAAGAATTTTTGTTTTTATGTTCATGAGGGATACTGGTCTCTAACTTATGTTCTTTCTTCTAACGCCATTGTCAAGTTTTATCATGTAAGTTAATTTGGCCTCGTGAAATGAACTGAGCAGTGGTATGTCTTCCTCTACTTTCTGAAATAATGTTACCATAATTGATATTATTTTTTATTATGTTTTATTATATAATAAAATATTATATTATGTTTGACAGTATTAATAAGATAAGCATTTGAACCTTTAATTTTCTGTGTGGGACGCTTTGTGATAATTTTAATTTACATTTCAGATATAGGGTTTTCTAATTTTTCTGCATTATTTTCTATCTGATTTAGTAAGTAGTGTTTTCCAAGTAATTTGTGTATTTCACCTAAGTTGTTGAATTTATTTGTATAAAGTTGTTTATAATATCACTTAATTATCCCTTTTAATGTGCAGTGGAATCTCCTCTGCATTCATGATGTTGATAATTTGCATTTTTTTTCTTGTTTAGTCTCACTAGATATTTAAGTATTTTAATGATTTTTTCAAAGAAGCAACTTTTGCCTTTCTTACTTTATTCTAAGTTTGGTCTGTTTTTTATTTTATTGATTTCTACTTGTATCTTTACTCTTTTCAATATTCTACTTACTTTGAGTTTAATTTGTTTGTCTATTTCTAGCTTCTTATGATAGAGCTGGGTCATTTGCGAGTCTTATCTACTGGTTGCTTTTTTCCTCTTCCTTTTTGGATACATTTTCTTGCTTCTTTCACCTATCTCATGATTTTTTATTGTATTTCGGACAGTGTAGAAAAGAACAGAGGAGTCTGAAGAAAAATTTTGTTTGTTTTTTCCACATAGTATAAAATCTTTCACTTTTTGGGTAGTTGGCACAAGCAAGAGTCCAGCTGAGTCAGAGATTGGCCTGTAGCTTCGGTTATATTGAATTCATCGCTGGTGAAACTTACTCTTAGCACGTCCTTTGATCTTGACAATGTTCAAGGTGGAAGGTAGTTAGACAGTAGTTTCACATGCTTTTGCTTTACATTTAGCTTCATCTCTGGAAGGGCCCAGGAATTCAAGCACCATTAATAATGTGATAATATGAAGACTGAATAAATTCTTCCATTTCTTTCTCTTTCTTGAATTCCAATTATTCTGTAAATCCTTGAGTTGGAAAGAATGAAAAATTGGGGAGTTTAATGACATTTTCTCATGTTCAAGGCACTATGAGACTTCAATCTGCCCTAACTGTCCACAGATATTAGTCTCCTGATTTCTCTTCAACCCATGCAGAGTCCGTTTTCCTATTGCACACACACTCCTCAACTTCGCACATCCTGAATATGTTTTTCCTCAGCTTTTGCTACCATTTGATTTATTAAGGCTTCCTTGCATCCACCAATCTTCAATAGTACTGTAAAAGATGTGGTTGGATGGTTGGTTGGTTTGTTCATTCCGCAAAGGTCTGTCACAGTTTTCTCCATACTAAACAGCATTTGAAGTTCAGTTACCTTCACAAGTTAAAACTGGCAGCTTATTACTAAACATTACACTAATGCTTAACGTAATCACAAAAATCTTACCTTTCTATTTTCTATTATCAAGTTCTATGTCCTCTAAGTAGAAATACTGCTATGTGCACATATGGAACACTTCAGATACTTGAAACGAATGTAACTCAGCTTTATACAAAATATTTTTTGTTTGAAATTTTTTCATAGCAGAATTGAATCAAAATTATTTGCTAAAAGCTAGTCGTCTTATCATTAACATTTAAAATGCTGTTAAGTATTCTTGTTCATAGCTATATTTTCCAAGAATATAACTCAACATTACCAATATGGTTTAGTCTCAGTTAAAAAACACTCAAATAAAATAGCTTTAAAAGATATGACTTTTTAAAAATGTTTGGTTTTGATGGTCACAGATGAAAAGTATATTAGAAGTAAACAATTGTGTTTTGAACATCTAATTCTGGAGCATTGCCATTACATTCAGTGGAATTAAGAGGTCAGTTTATGTAATGGAATTTACTATCATATTTGAAGTTGGGAAGATTCAAATATTGATGTCGACTTCATCTACAAGACTTAGAGATGCTGTCTTGACTAATTTATATACACTAAATTATCTATTAATTCAATTTTAAACTGACAACTTTTACTCAGAAGATTGTTTTAAACAGAGAACCGGAAACAACCTTATCTATGTGTTATTCTTTAGCTTTACATGTTATAAGTTAGTATTTGTCATGGTACTTTCAATAAACAAAATATAATTTGCAGTAAAAATTCTAAAACATAGTTAGCTAGTGATATATTGAATTGAGTGTTATTAAACCTCCAGGACATCTCCTAAACTCAGTTAAATTGAATTTAGTGAATGAACGTTTGCTTCTCTCATGTAGTTTCATTCATAAGTTCTCCATATTTTTACTTAATATGATGTTCAACATATTCCGTAAGAGCTTATGAGTTACTCATATACCAATAGTCCAAATATTCACATTTTGGCAAGTGTAAAAATATGAAGATGTATAATAAGAAAGCTAGTCATTTCTGCACTCGCTCCTCCTCACCTTCCATAGCAGCCTTATAACAAATATAAAATTTTAACATTCTGTTATATATAATTCTGTGTACATGCATAGTCTCATACATTTATCCTAGCTCAAATGTCGGCTTTTGGGGTTTTCTTGTCTAACTGGTTACATGATTTGTTATTGTCTAAATGTAATCTCATAAATTTGCAATTTGCTATTTTTATTTAAAAATACACATTGAACATCTCTAAATAATGTATACATGGATCTACTCATTCCTTTTATACCTCTAATTGGTGTGCAAATACGTTATACAGAGATGATATTTATTAACATATTCAATCATAAACATAAACACAAACACTCCAAACAAATTTGAATATATACATACAAATATACAAAATTTGGTTTGGTACTCGGAAATTCTCCTGGTCTTTCCTTTATGTATCTTACATTATAGTCTTAAGATGATAACACGTGTATGGTGACAGATCGTAATTAGTCTTTGGGTGGTGAATATGATGTAGTCTGCACAGAAATCAAAATATAATGATGTATATCTGAAATTTATATAATGTAAACCAATGCTACCTCAATAAAAAATAAAGTGATATACTAAAAAACGAAATAAAATAAAATAAAAAGATAGTAGCTGAAGCTCCAGGCATAATACTGGAATTCTAAAACAAAGAATGGGAAGGCAAGGTGTCAGCATATCTGTCACTTATATCAGAATAGGAAAAAGAAAAGCAGCATACTTCTTATGTCCTCCCTTCAGAACTACATCAAATGGTAACCTACACATGTAAAAGAGGCAAAGTGAACTTTTCTTTCCTCCAGCCTCTATTGTAGAGAGAGCAAGGGAGAAGGATGGTGGGCATATGTTTGTTTAGCCAAAGAAAATTGTCTTCCTCATCATCTTCTTACTTTGGAAAATTTGAATAGCTCTTGCTTGTTAGCATTCTCTAGTATCTCTGTCAACTTGCCTAAGTACTCATCATTCACGATGATGATGATGATGATGGTGATGATGATTATGCTGAGTGTTTATTTTAGGCCACTATGTGCTAAGGACAGTTTATGTATCATTTAAACTACACAATATTCTTTTTTTTGTTATAATTTTATTTATTTATTTATTTTTTCTCCCAAAGCCCCAGTAGATAGTTGTATGGCATAGCTGCACATCCTTCTAGTTGCTGTATGTGGGATGCGGCCTCAGCAAGGCTGGAGAAGCGGTGAGTCGGTGTGCGCCCGGGATCCGAACCCGGGCCGCCAGCAGCGGAGCGTGCGCACTTAACCGCTAAGCCACCAGGATGGCCCAAACTACACAATATTCTTATTAATTAGATATCGGCATCCTAATTTTGGAGATAAGGTATATGATGCTCAGACATGTTAAATTCCTCACCTAGTACACAGACTTAATAAATGAAAATAACTGATTCAATTACCAGTTAATACTTAAGTTTTCAAAGATCAGAATACTGATTTTATGATGATGATCCAATAGAGTGTTTTAAAAAACATAGTATTTGAGGCCAAAACATGTTAAATATCTCACCCAATTTGCAGAATTAACAAGTAGGAACCAACTGTGATTCAATTACCAGTTGATCTGGCTCCAAAGACTAAGTATCTGGAATGCATATAGTTGAAAGTTTTACAGCTCATCATTGACTTAACCAATACAATTTGATCATTTATATCATCTTGATAAACAGAATTGTCAGATATTGATATATATTTGTTGCAATAATTTTAAATGAATGTGTGAATACTGATGAAAAAAGTTGCTGAGCTATCATTCTTCTATGTTGAAGGAAAAGCTGTGTCTAATGTTGGACTGATTTTGATTTCCTAAAATGTAAATTTATTTTAGCAATATCAGAGACTACCACTAATAGCAACAAATTATACCTTAACATCGAAAACAGAGTAGCAATTAGAATTTGGTTAAACAAAGATCTTCAAACACTTTCACCACTCTCTTTGTCAATATTATTCACAGTAATAATACTATTCCTAATAATACTGAGAGTGTTTTTGCCTGCTTGCTTTGTGATGATTCTAGCTTAAAATATAAACAACAGAGAGTTTCAACTTTAACTTTTAACACTTTCAAAAGTCATCATGTTGTCTCCATTACTGGAAGGATTCTGAATTTGAGACCCATCTTTGTACATATTTGCATTAATTATCCTCTCTGGAGGCTTGCTGATGCACAGCGTTAAGTGAATTTATCTTACACAATGTAATCAAAAGGCTGTGGTGATATGGGCTTCTGTTATTACACTGCTATCGCAGCATAAATGAACATCCTCAAGGAAATGTTGATGTTTTTTGTTGTACCCTCACAGGTCTTTCATTGTGATGATTCTAAGGTTAATAAAATATTATTTTTTCATGTACTGGTAAGAAGCATTTTATTTGCTGCACTATAAGAACAACAACTGGAAAAAAAAGAGTTAAAGAAAAATTTATTTTCTTTAAAGAATTACCTTTCAAAGTTAATTTTTCAAGATTAAACCATTACGTCAAGCAGGCAATGATTATGTGCTCCCACATTGACGGTGTTATGAACGTTAATGAGTAGATAATCAGAGAAAACAACCTAAGAGTGTACACTTTCCGAGTAGCCCTCTACAGAAGAGTTGGCAAACATTTTCTGTAAGGGGCCAGATAGTAAATATTTTCCTCTATGTCTGCATTATGGTCTCCGCCGTAATTACTCCACTCGGACCTTGCGGTGCAAAAGCAGACATTGACAAGGGGTGTAACTGTGTTCCAATAAAACTTTATTTACAAAAACAGGTTGTGGACTGGATTTGGCCCATGGGCCATAGTGTGCCAACCACTGATATAGACAATTTGTTTACACCCACCTTCCGTAAGTAGGTACTGGTGTTGTTGCTTAGACGGCAACTTGGACCAGAACATTGGGTCACTGTGTACCCTGGAATGAACTGTGGCTGTAGCCATGTTTATTGATTCATTTAAAGCATCTAGGTTCTCTCTTAAGTGTCTGAACTCACCTGTGTGCCTGTTTCTCTTTACTAGTATTTTTCAAGTTGCCTTTTCAGAGAGAAATTTTCATTAAAAGAAAAGAAAGAGGTACAATGGAGTTGAAAAAGTACACTTCCTCAAAATTATTACATATCACACCAGTCTGGGGCCATAAGCAAACATCTCTCTTTCTTGTCCTACACTGTGCTGAACAAATCTAAAAGGGGCTTTATACTGTCCAGGTCTCATTTTCCCTTAAGTGAAATGGTGAGGTCGATATGCACTTTGATGTACTTTCATGAGGATTAAATGAGATTACATCTAAAAGCTCCAAGCACAGTGTTTGGCATAAAGTCTGCTCCCTTTTATACAAAAATTTCTATTTTCCATTTCTTTCCTGCTTTTCCTACCTTAAACATTTTTCTCTCCCACAACTTTAAAGCTCTTTTAAATTTTGTCTACCTGAATATGTTCACATTTTCTCTTTCTTTTTCTTTATTCTCTGATTATGCATTCATTTAACAAATGTATTGAGTGTTTACTGTGCTCATATATATAACAATATTTTATACTAATATTCAAATATGTGTCACATCTGGTTTTCCACATTAATATGCTTATTTAGATATTTACCTAAAATTGATGTCATTTTTTCAGCTAATTGCATCCTTGGACTCATTTTGGAAAAATATTCTTCATTAAATTTTTAGTTGTCAGTTGTATCAGGAAATAATATGTATGAATACATATAATTTAAAATCAAAGAATGCATACGGTAATCTTGAAATTTATATTTTTCATATTTCTAATTTTTTTTAAAGAAAATAACACAACTAAATGAATTGTTTCCCATCAAGGCAGCAGATAGAGTTAAAACTATAACTCAATACATTGTCTATAAGGCAGTAATGTTTCCACATTTGCCAATACAATAATTATTTTTACTCTTTTAAAAATATGATTCCTCTCACATAAATATCTAAAACAACAGACGTTAATGCAGAAAAGAAAATATGTGTTAAAATACAGTTCAGTTTCTATTTATATTAGCAATGGATGTTGTCTTTCTTATCCAATATTCATGTAATTTGCTAAATTTTATCTGATTGTTCTCAAGACTAAGATGGTTTGTGAGTAGTTGGTGATAATAGAGGTTAACTATGTATGACCTCTTGTTTCTAAGCCTTAATTTCTCATTTCAAAATTGCTTCCTCTGAGGTTTCCATTTTAAAGAAATGAAGAAATATATTATCACAGAACAGACATTTTCAATGTCCTTAATCCTCAGTATGACACGTAACTTTGTTGATCCCGTAAGATTTTTTCTGAGAAATTACTTTTTTTTTTAAATGATTAGTCAGACATAGTTAAAATTTCAGTGTATCAAAGAGCTCCTTGAGGCTTGAAGGATGCATGCAATTATGCTAATGGAACACCAAATCCCTGTTGCTAAGAAAAAGCTTGAGAGGTATCTCAAGCTGGAATAAGTTGACCTCTCCAGAATAAAAAATGAGGATTTTTTTCTCATATTTCCCAAGGTAATTAGCAAGGTTGGCAAATCTCATGAATTCGATTTAAACCAAATGATACAGTAAATTCTACTCCAATAAATCTTCATATATTCTTTAACAGAATGGAATATATTGCTTGTATGCTCCAGTGTGCGATATAAAGGAGAGCAGCATATGGTTCCTTGCTAGAAATATTCCCTAGTGAGCTCCAATAATAGTCAACAGGATGGGCAGCAATTATTTATTGCAATAGCAAACATTTAGGGACTTGCTCTTCTAGCTGTAGGGTAGCACACAGAGGATTTGAAATCTGTCTACCACTTCATTTTATTATCTTCTTTATAAAATATTGTCAGTTTATTATGCTAACAGTCGTCAGGTTTTTTTGTTTGCTTTGTTTTGTTTCCAAATAAGAAGAGTTAAGAATAAAGCCCCTCTGTAAATCACTGATTGATGATGGAAAATGGGCAAAATGAAAGCTTATTTTTTCATTCTCACTCCATCTGAGTGTCCTTACAAGCATGCAAACATATCATCAGAGAACAGAACTGGAGTGGGTTAAGAGAGGTTATCTATGATTAAATTTCAAGTCTATGATTCAATTCTATGATTAGCTACGATTCAATTTCAAGTCTATTCTATCAATAGGTATTTTATTTGTATACTGTTTCCATCAACTACACTGTCCACATCCTGTGCCAAGGTAAGGTGGAAATTTCCAAAGTAGGCAATGGGTGTGGTGAGGAACAGGCCCTTCCTTAAGGACTTATGGTTTAGTAGTGGGAAAATAAATCCATTAGCCACACTGGTGCACCTAAATTTTATGGAAATTCAGAAGTGAGAAAGATTATGTTTATTTGGAAACTGAGATTGAGAGATCTTTGAACTTGGCTTATAAGTAAGTCCTAAAGGCAGTCACAGACCAAGACCAAGTTCATTGTCAACTTTGAAAGGATAGGAACCTATTGTGAAGGAACAATATCTGTCAAAACATTATCTTTCTTCCACATCATCTTCATCCTAACTAATAGTTCTCAAGGATGAGGCAAGAGAGCAAATTACGCCAAATCTTAGATATACTGTAATTAAATTTACGTTAAGGATTTTATATTTGACTAAGTTTAGATCCTGTTAATTTGCAGGACCTCAATACCCTTAGCTATCTCACTTATTTCCTTATAAAGAAGCAATGTAGAGGTGGAAGATGTTCTAGCTACCATTTCTCAATTACCAGGACAATAAAGAATGTAACTCCATAAATAAATAGATTCAATGCACAATACCATAGATATTTCAAGGATGGTAAAGTAAGCCATGTAACCTACAGTGCTGATTGTTGATATTATTGTAATAGTCAATATTGCACTCTAGTTAAAATCACTTCAGGACCCAGTGGTGCTGATTATGATTTAAAAACAAGAATGCTTTTTGGTAAGGCTATTTTTTTAAAATTTCAAAAGTTTATATTATATTTGTAGGTTATTTTGAAATAGAAAACAAAATAAATGCCAATCAATATATCAATTAATATATAACTTTTGCAGGAAAAAACCCTGCCGATTTAGGAAAAATCATGCTTTTGTCAACGGTAAATGTTTCCATTTTCCTTTTATACTTAGATTAAGGCATAACTAATCATTTGACGTTTTAGTAATTTTGATGAACATAAATGATGGGCAATGATTATTATACTTAGGCTTCTAGTTGTTTAGAGATTTGCTACTTGGTAAAATATGCATAATCAAGAGGTTGATAAACATCAAAGTTTATGTTCTCTGGTAAAAATCAAATCTGGTAAATTTGTAAAAAACGAAGAACAAATTTTCAAATAATTATTTTGCAATATTAATTCTAATAATACAATCTTTTGCCTTATTTGACATCTATGCTCACCTTGAAATTATCTATTTTACACTCCAGATAATAGTGTCTAATTTTTCAGAAGAAAATTTAAATATTTTAATATAGGAATACATTTTCAATTAAAATCATTTTTTATTATCAGAATGACACAAGGTTATTATAACAACAGATAAAGCATGAAGAAAAAAGAATCACATGAATCTTACTATCCTCATTACATATCCTCATTGCCTATACTTTTTGTCTACCTTTCTAGAATTTTGTGTTATGTGTAGATGTCCACACCCACACACATACATGACAGCTTTGGATAATAATATGCTGATACTTTTTTAATATCTTTACTGAGATATAATTCAAATACCATAAATTCACCCCTTTAAAGTGTACAATTATGATCATCTCAACAGATGCAGAGAAAGCATTTGACAAGATACAGCAACCATTTATGATAAAAACTCTGAATAAAATGGGGATAGAAGGAAAGTACCTCAACATAATAAAGACCATATATGAGAAACCCACAGCTAATATCATCCTCAATGGTGAAAAACTGAAAGCTATCCCTCTAAGAACAGGAACCAGACAAGGATGCCCACTGTCACCACTCCTATTTAACATAGTACTGGAAGTCCTAGCCAGAGCAATCAGGCAAGAGAAAGAAATAAAAGGGATCCAAATTGGAAAGGAAGAAGTGAAACTGTCACTATTTGCAGATGACATGATTTTATATATAGAAAACCCTAAAGAATCCACCAGAAAACTTTGAGAAGTAATAAACGAATATGGTAAAGTTGCAGGATACAAAATCAACATACAAAAATCAGTTGCATTTCTGTATACTAACAACGAATGAGCAGAAAGAGAAATTAAGAATACCATCTCATTTACAATTGCAACAAAAAGAATAAAATACCTAGGAATAAACTTAACCAAAGAGGTGAAAGATCTGTACACCAAAAACTATAAAACATTTCTCAAAGAAATTGAAGAAGACACAAAGAAATGGAAAGATATTCCGTGCTCTTGGATTGGAAGAATTAACGTAGTTAAGATGTCCATACTTCCTAAAGCCATCTATAGATTCAATGCAATCCCTATCAAAGTTCCAACAACAGTTTTCACAGAAATAGAACAAAGAATCCTAAAATTTATACGGAACAACAAAAGACCCCGAATAGCTAAAGGAATCCTGAGAAAAAAGAACAAAACTGGAGGTATCACACTTCCTGATTTCAAAATATACTACAAAGCTATAGTAACCAAAACAGCATGGTGCTGGCACAAAAACAGACACACAGATCAATGGAATAGAATCGAAAGCCCAGAAATAAACCCACACATCTATGGACAGCTAATCTTTGACAAAAGAGCCAAGAACATACAATGGGGAAAAGAAAGTCTCTTCAACAAATGGTGTTGGGAAAACTGGATAGCCACATGCAAAAAAATGAAAGTAGACCCTTACCTTACACCATGCACAAAAATTAACTCCAAATGGATTAAAGACTTGAATGTAAGACCTGAAACTGTGAAACTTCTAGAAGAAAACATAGGCAGTACGCTCTTCGACATCGGTCTTAGCGACATATTTTCAAGCACCATGTCTGACCGGGCAAGAGAAACAATAGAAAAAATAAACAAATGGGACTAAATCAAACTAAAAACTTCTGCACAGCAAAGGAAACCATCAACAAAATGAAAAGACAACCTAACAATTGGGAGAAGATATTTGCAAACCATACTTCTGATAAGGGCTTAATCTCCAAAATATATAAAGAACTCATGCATCTCAACAACAGACAAACTACCAACCCAATTAAAAAATGGGCAAAAGACCTGAACAGACATTTCTCCAAAGAAGATATACAGATGGCCAACAGACACATGAAAAGATGTTCAAAATCACTAACTATAAGGAAAATGCAAATCAAAACTACAATGAGATATCACCTGACGCCCGTCAGAATGGCTATAATTAACAAGACAGGAAACAACATGGGTTGGAGAGGATGTGGAGAGAAGGGAACTCTCATACACTGCTGGTGGGAGTGCAAACTGGTGCAGCCACTATGGAAAACAGTATGGAGATTCCTCAAAAAATCAAGGATAGAACTACCATATGATCCAGTTATTCCACTGTTGGGTATTTATCCAAAGAACTTGAAAACACCAATTTGCAAAGGTACATGCACCCCTGTGTTCATTGCAGCGTTATTCACAATAGCCAAGACTTGGAAGCAACCTAAGTGCCCATCAAGGGACGAATGGATAAAGAAGATGTGGTATATATACACAATGGGATACTACTCAGCCATAAGAAACGATGAAATCCAGCCATTTGTGACAACATGGATGGACATTGAGGTTATAATGCAAAGTGAAATAAGTCAGAGGGAGAAGGTCAAATACCGTATGATTTCCTTCATTAAGTAGTAGATAATAACAACAATAAACAAACACATAGGGACAGAGATTGGATTGGTGGTTAGCAGAGGGGAAGGGAGGAGGGAGGAGGGTGAAAGGGATAATTTGGTACATGTGTATGGTGATGGGTTGTAATTAGTATTTTGGTGGTGAACATAATGTAATCTATGCAGAAATAGAAATACAATGATGTACACCTGAAATTTTTACAATGTTATAAACCAATAAAAAAAATAAAAAAATAAAGCGTACAATTAAAATGTAAGGGCTCCTTTTAAACTAAAGATTATAAATCTATGTCATATGTTGCACTTATTAGTCTGTAACTTATGTATAATTTTAAATTACATTAAGTGGTGAAATGATAACAGATTAATGTAGCACTTAGTATGTGCTAAACACTTTCTGAGCACATTGAAAGTATTCATTCAATTAAACCTCACATCTTAGCAACAACTTTCAGAGGAATTTATTATTATTATTCCAATTTTATAAACAGGAAAATTGAGGCACAGAGAAAGTAAGGAACTCAGACACCCCATAGGCAAGATTCAAACCCAGAACTATTTGCTCCTGATTTGGGGCTCAAAATCAACACACTCTTCTGTATTGTGAATCCTAAACTTGATTCTGGGCTTGCAAAAGTTATCCATCTAAAAAACGACTCAGTTTTTTTTCTCTTTAATTTATGTCTAGTCTTCTCTGACATTTTTCCTTACAATCAACTATTAAATCAACCTATATTTATTTTAATGTTTGGTGTGAGACAAGAATGGAACTCTAAGCTTTTTGTCCAGATCGTCAGCTAGTAGTCACAACACCAATTGCTGCATAGTCAGTCCTTTATCCATTGATAACAACTGTTTTTTAAGTATATATTTGAGTCCAATTGTTAATTGTATAATATCTTCCATTAATTTATCTAGTTTTCTTCATTCCCCCAGATCCTTTAACTACTGTGGCTTTATAATACAATTTAAAATCTAGGCCAGTCTTGGTGTTCCTGCCAAGATTCTTGACATCTTTTTTCCATGACTTATCTCTCCTTTAAAAAGGATATTACACTAAATCCATTAATTGTTTTGCCAAGGATTTATATCTTTAATACTCAAAATTCCACGCAAGAACATCATACTTCTCCCCTCTTACTCCAGTATTTTTAGTATATTCTTGGGACTTTATTTTTCTTAAGAAATCTATGAAAGACTATGCTAGTTTAGGCTACATGAAAACATGTGTTATAGAATGATTTCTGCCAAGTGGTAATCAGCTTTTCTAAAGTTGTAGGTATCCCTATATAAAGCAACAGTATTAATCTTCCAGTTCTTAAAACTGTGTTCAATTATTTTATTTAATTCATGAATCATACCATTTTATTACATTGACTAATTTCTTTAAAATCAATAATTTTAATTTGTGTTAGTTGTCTATGGCTGCTGTAAAAATTTACCAAAAATTCAGTGACTTAAAATGACACAAATTCACTATCCTACAGATCTGGAGGTCAGAATTCTAAAATGGGTCCTTTTATAATCAAATCAAGGTGTCAACAGGGCTGCATTTCTTTTTTTTTTTTTTTTTCCATTTTTGTGAGGAAGACCATCCTTGAGCTAACATCTGATGCCAACCCTCCTCTTTTTTGCTGAGGAAGGCTGGCCCTGGGCTAACATCTGTGCCCATCTTCCTCTACTTTATATGGGATGCCTCCACAGCATGGCTTGACAAGCAGTTCGTCGGTGCGTGCCCAGGATCCCAACCGGTGAACCCCAGACTGCCGCAGCGGAGCAGGAGCACTTAAACGCTTGAGCCACTGGCCGGCCCCTGCTGCATTTCTTATAGAATCTTTAGGGGAAAATTTGTTTTCTTGCCTTTTCCAGTTTCTAGGGGCCACTCATATGCCTTGTCTCATGTCTCATTTCTCCATTTTCAAATCAATAATGTTGGGCCAAGTCTTTCTTTTGCTGCTATGTCTGTGGTTCTCTCTCTTCTGTCTCCCTTTTCCTCTTACAATGACTCGTGTGATTACATTGGGTCTACCTGGATGATCCAGGATCATCTCCTCAACTCATGGGTAGTTGATTAGCAATTTACTTCCATGTCCAAATTTAATTTCCCTTTGCCATGTCATCTAACACATTCATAGTTTTGGGGGATTGGGATGTAGACATTTTGCGGGGGGTGGTCCATCATTCTGCCTAGCATAAAGATACACATTCTACTTTCACCTCTTTCTGCAAAAAAAAAAAAAAAAAGATACGTTTCTGGGAAATGAGTTTATGTATGAGCAATAGAATGTAACTCATATAACAGAATAGTACTATCACAAACAAATATGCATCAAGTGATAATCTAATAAATTGTAACTCCACTCATAAAGAACTGCTATTTAATAGACCACATTTGAAATTGAGATATTGATTGTAATGGTTACATTGTCATTCACTGTGAATTCTCCAATCACCATTTAAAAATAAGAATGAAAATACTATCTACTTTTAAATCTTATAAATATCTTATAAATAATGTGGCCTCTATCATTTACAGAAAAAAAACACCAATAATGGTGTGAAGCAGTGGAGCGTTCTGTTTAGAAATTAGTGACAAGTGAAAGAGACTACAGAAAAAATGGATGTGAGTTTAAGAAAGAGAAGTCATATATTTAAAGAAAAAGCAACAGCTATATATTGGGAAATGTACGAGTTATATGAAAATTACACATTTATCATCTATCTATCTGTCTCTATCATTATCATCAGCTATTTATATCACTGACATGCTCTACCTTACTCATCCTAGGATTATGCAATACATTCAAACTCACTAGGAATATCTAAATGTATTCTAATACCTTCAGTCCGATGCCCCTTGATCAAGCTAGGGTTTAGATCGCCACAAGATTTTCCCTGGCTATTTCTAACAGTTCAAAAGAAATCACCAACAGTTTCTTTCTTATTCTCCCTCCCTACTCTTGCTGCCACTTGAAAACAGTGCATAACGATTGGACCATAACCATGCCGATAGTTAGAATACCGATATCTGTGCCAAAAGGGTCTCTCTAGAATCTTCCCAAACTTTCATCGTTCCCAGAGCTTAAGAGATTTTTTCACCTACAAAGAGAGGTGAAAAAAAATTTTTTTTCACCTTTGTCTCAAACTGTGCCATAATTTGCCTAAATCTCACAAAGTCTACATTGAAATATTCCTCTACCTTTAGGAATCCCTTCACTTACTATCTCATTATATATTTTCATGAAAAACAGTTACTAAGTTTTTTTTTCTCATTATTTTAAATATAAGGACAAAAATTCAGTTAAAGGTACTAGAAAGGGAAGGGAATCCAACATCTCAGTGTCGTCTTTACTCATCTAACCTCTGTTCCTAGTCACTGCTTTTCCCTCCATCACAAGTGCAGGAGGAGGAGGTTTTACATCCCAGCTCAGGCAGCAGAAAACTTCCTGGTAGATGTCCTCATCTGTCCCTAACTCCCATGTATGTAATCAAGGGGGGAAGAAGGCCTAAATTTATTACCGATAGTTAAATCTGGATATTGACATTAAAGATTGTATTTTTCTTTATTTGTGTGTTTTTAGGTAATTTCTAAAAATGCATTTATTACTTTTCTAATTAGTAACACAAACATACAATAAATGTCATATAAATCGTTTTGAATGAAATCACATCTTAGAGAAGAGAGTCTGTACAAATTACTCAGAATGAAAGACATAGAATTTTGAAATTTGTCAGATGTTTAAAATCTAAAACAACGACAACATAAACTGTTCTCTTGCTTTCTCACACCTGTCAGCTACAGCATCATTTGATGATGTAAATACTGACATTCACATATTTCCCTATTTATACTTACTTGCCATTGTGTGGTAAGCACACACAACAGCTAATTAGCCCTGATGGTGTTTGGGAGGCAGAGTCACACAACTCATTGGCAGCGCCATCACAGTTCCCATACAGGCCTCCTTGAAGTTCTGTTTCAAAGCACCTTTCTTATCAAATCCTGAAAGCTTCTCAGATTTCTATGCTTACTCTCTATTTTCCTGTTAACCAAAAAATGAACATCAAGCTCAAGATATCTGGTCTGGGGATGAGTATTTGTTTTGATCAGGATTGACAGGTGATTTGCTAGATCAATCTGTGTTCCACAAGATACTAAAGGTATTCTTGATAGGAGCAAGGTGCACTTCTAAGTCTATTAGCTTTTGAGAGAGCTATGTCTTACATTTACATATACATATACATATACATACACATATACATATACATATACGTGTGCATGCATATACATATATACCTCCATGCTAATTCAGTTTTCAAACACTCATCTTGTAATCTTTCCCTTACCTTCTTTTATCTTCTTCCCTAATCAACGAGAACAAATAGATTCGATATATCCAGTAATATCCAACTTGATAAATATTCTCTGAAGGCCTTTGATAGTTTAATTTGCTAATGAATTACAATATTGCAATCACTGTTGGACTTTGTTATTAAACATATTATCAACCAGTGTTGGAACAATTGGTTCAGTGTGAAATGTAGAGGAAACGTAAGGAAGAAAGGAGGAATAGGAACAATGCAGATGTAAAGAGACAAGAGATGCTCTCTTCACATCTAAAATTGCAAATTCACTTCAAATTGCTGTTATTTTAGATACCATCTATAAGGAAAACAAAGGAAGCATGGGATAATATATAAGAGAAACTGAGAGTGTGTTTTTTGTTTTTAAACAGGTAATATTACTATGTAGAGTGGTTTTGAGACCCCTAAATCAGAGAGGAAGTCTGCAACTATGTACCTCACATGTTAGCACCTTCTCTAACCCACTGAACTCTTTATATCCTTCCAAAAATAGGTGTGCACTGTTTACAGTTTACAGAGACATCAGAACAAGATGACACTAACCAAAGCAAGAATTCACATTTTACGAATTAAAAATATACCTGAGAGTTAGTTGTCTTCAGAGATTTCACAGTAAGCTATCACTTTAACATTTTTATTATAGAAATAATTAGCAATCTTTATACCTTAGTTTTCTTGACTATAAAATGAGAATAATAACATTGCGTCACAAAGTTTTAAAAATGATTGAATAAAATAGTCCATCAGCATAGGTTAAGCACTCAACAAATATTAGCTATTTTTATTTGAGTTTCACAGATCAAAATGCTGATAGGATTCCAATTAGTTTACAAAATTGTAAGTCTTATAAAAAAGAGCTAGGAGGAATTTTCAGGAAGAAGTTGTATTAGGAAAAGTATAGTGCTATATGCGACAATGGCTATTTTAACAGGTGAATATGCTAGAAAAGTATTTCTAAAGCTCCTTCTCACAACATGCAAATTAAATGGCATTTCAGTATCTCATTTTAAACATATGTCATTCACCTGTATAATGAAAAATTTATAACTATGGAACTTAATATTCAAATATTACGCTATGCATAATTGAACACATTTTAAACTCTCTATAATATATGAATAAGAATAATTGTGTCAGCTACTGTTCTTAAGTCAGGGCACAGTTCTCTCCCACTCTGCTGGGGTCTGTTTTGAGAGCAATCCATTTCCCCCATGACATGTGTGCTGAAACCGCCAGACAAGAGGAAGAGGTAGAGAGGTTGTGGCAGGTTTAACACCGTGCACCCAAGTGTTTTTGTCTCGCTGTTTCCCTCAACTAATCCTGAATCTTGGGAGAGGTGACTTGGGAGGAGGTTTTTGGACCACTTTGTTAATAGCAGGAGTAATAATCGTAATGGTTTCAGTATAACAGCTACAGTCTACTACTGCTTGCAGTACTAATCTCTTCTACATACCACTTGTCATTTAAGCCTCACAGTATGTTGTGTTAGATATGATCATTACTATTTTCCTAATAAGGACCCTAACGCTTATAAAAATTAACCAACTCACCCAAGGTCCCGTAGCAAGTAATCGGTAGAGTCAGAATTTAAATTCAAGTTTGTCTGCCAATAAAACCTGTGCTTTTCCCACTGTTATGCTACAGTGGCTGCAAAATGCATTGAGTCCTGGGGACTATGATGATGCCACTTCCTTTCATCTCTAATAGTAATGAGAAGACCAAAGACATTTATTAAAATAAGAAAAGGCTTGGTGTAGGGAGTCCCTTGTTTGTTATTCTCTTCTATTTCATCTCACTGGAAAATTTCAGATTTGTAGTAAGAAATAAAATGGTCAGTACTTTTCATCCTCATAGCTTGTATTCATGCTATTAAAATATAAAAAATTCATTAGATTATAAAAAATAAGTATCAAAGTTGCAACACATTATATAAAGACTTAAAATTAATGGAAACGGGGGGCCTGCCCGGTGGCTCAAGTGGTTAAGTGTGCACGTTCTGCTGCAGCAGCCCAGGATCTGCAGGTTCGGATCCCGGGCACACACCGAGGCACCGTTTGTCAAGCCATGGTGTGGTGGCATCCCACATAAAGTGGAGGAAGATGAGCACGTATGTTAGCCCAGGGACAGTCTTCCTTAGCAAAAAGAGGAGGATTGGCAGATGTTAGCTCAGGGCTGATCTTCCTCACTAAAAAAAAAAAATTAATGGAAATGGGAATGGAAAGCACATTCCAAAGCTTACTACAATTTTTTAAGGTATTAATTAAAACAAAAAAACAAGCAAAAAATAAATAAATTTAACTATGGATCCATAGTAAGCTTTTCTCATCCAAAAAATAATTGAGATCACTTGAAAAATCTCTTACAAACAAATTATTTTTATACTCTTGAAAATGGAACAGTAGGGACTGAAAATTATAGAAAGAGGTTATTAAGATTTTATCATGTCATAAATTAGTAATAATAGGTATTGTATAAGCAATTTTTGTCTGCTATTATTTGCTTATAAAAGCCTTTTTCAGTATTTACCTACAGAATTTACCTACAGTAAACTAAAAATAATCAACACATTTACAAACTGCTGTTGATGATGCTGATAATAATATGTATGGCAAAAATTTTTTCTTTATTTCTAACCAATGTCCAAAGTTTTCATTTTTTTATTTCAGGTATTTTTGAATCTATTTTTCCTGGAAGCTATTGAGGACAGAAATATAAGGGTTTAAACATTCTTTTTTGGGGGAGTGAGAGAGTAATCTTTGTTTAGTCTACTTAGTTATTTTAAAATCCCTTCTCCCTAAAAAAAGAATATATGACTAGAAGGTTACTCTTAATAACTTCTGGATAAAGCAAATGCCATACACTTATTTTACATAAATAAAGGAGTTAAGTTCTAAAATCTATAGATTTTAGAGACTATTTCTTAGTCTCTTTTGTATTTTTAAAGCCTTTATTGTAAAACAAATTAAAACAAAAATTATTCTATTTATATTTTGTAACCTAATTTACTTTCATTTTATTTATTTATTTATTTATTTATTTATTTATTTATTTATTTATTTATTTATTTATTTTTTTTTGTGAGGAGATCAGCCCTGAGCTAACATCCGCCAATCCTCCTCTTTTTTTGCTGAGGAAGACGGCCCTGGGCTAACATCCGTGCCCATCTTCCTCCACTTTATATGGGACGCCGCCACAGCATGGCTTACCAAGCAGTGCGTCGGTGCGCGCCCGGGATCCGAACCAGCGAACTCCGGGCCGCCACAGCGGAGCGCGCGCACTTAACCGCTTGCGCCACCGGGCCGGCCCCTCTTTCATTTTGTTTTTAGTTCTGCATTCTATTTCTTTTTTTTGTCTATTCTGTATGACAGAAATGTCATACAATTTAAGATAATAGAATTAAAGTGTCAGAGTTTGATTATACATATCAGAGATTGTGTGTGTGTGTATTAGAGTTCTCATATACAGTTGTGCGCTGTATAACGACGTTTTGCTCAATGACAAACAGCATATATGACTGTGGTCTCGTAGGATTATAATGGAGCTGAAAAATTCCTATCTCCTAGTGATGCCATAGCTGTCATAACACTGTATCGAACACATTACTTGCATGTTTGTGGTGAGGCTGGTGTAAACAAACCTACAGTGCTGCCAGTCATATAAAAGTATAGCACATACAATTATATACGGTACATAATACTTGATAATGATAATAAATGACTATGTTACTGGCTTATGTATCTACTATACTATACTTTTTATCATTATTTGAGTGTACTTATTCTACTTACAAAAAAAGTTTACTGTAAAACAGTATGCTGTGATATGCGGTAGCAACCTCATACATCTCATGTTTAACACATCTCTTGATTGCATCAGTTTCCTTCGTGCTGGATTTAATCTCATGTTGTTTTGTTCATCACGACCCCTAAGCGTACAAAATCCAATGCTAATGTTGCCAGTAAGAGGCCGCATTGGGTAATTGACCTGGAAACAAAATTAAAAGTGATTAAGGACTAGTAAGGTGGAAAATCAGTGACGGTTATTGCTTGCCAGTCAGGCATGTCCCATTCCACCATAGCTGTGATCTTGAAGAACAAGAACAAAGTGATGGAAATTGTTAAAGGATCTGCTTCACTGAAGGCAACTAGACTAACAAAATTTTGAGGAGGGCCTATATCAGACATGGAGAAACTTCTAATGACCTGTATTGAAGATCAGACACAGAAGCGTATCCCTTTCAGCACCATGACAATCACGGTCAAAGCAAAAAGTTCATTTGTGATGTTGAAAGAAAAGGTTGGACCTGGCTACGATGTTGAATTTGCTGCTAACTCGAGTGGTTTAAACAATTCAAGAATCGTTATTCATTATATAATATGAAAGTGAGTGGCGAGTCTGCAAGTGCTGATGTGAAGGTAGTTGAAGAATTTTGGAAACTCTAGATAAGCTGATTGTGAGGGAAAATTACTTGCCACAGCAAATATTCAATATGGATGAAACCTCCTTGTTCTGGAAACGGATGTCTGAAAGTGGTTTCATCCATAAGGGGGCCAAGCTAATGCCAGGTTTCAAGGTTTTTAAGGACAGGATAACAGTCTTGCTTGGGGGCAATGTTGCAGGCTACAACTTGAAACCGTTTGTGATCTGGCACAGCAAGAACCTCAGGGCCTTCAAGCATATCAATAAGCACACACTGCCAGTGTACTACAGGAGCAATAAGAAGTCATGGATGACCCAGATCCTCTTCCAGGATGCCCTCCTGAATTGCTATGCCAGTGAAATGGAGAAGTACTGTTTGGAAAATAATGTACCTTTCGAGATTTTGCTTATTGTTGATAATGCTCTGGGAAATCCTCCTTTTATTGGTGATCATCATCACAATATCTAAGCAATGTTTCTCCCTCCAAACACCACCTCTTTTATTCAGCCAATGGATCAAGGAGTTATAGCAGCTTTTAAGGCCCATTATCTGAGGAGGACCTTTGCCCAGACTATTGCTGTCCCTGAAGAAGACACTGATGCAATTCTGGAAGGATTACAACTTCTATAACTGCATCAAGAACTTTGCTTGGGGCTGGCCCCGGGGCTTAGGGGTTAAGTGCGCACGCTCCGCTGCTGGCGGCCCAGGTTTGGATCCCGGGCGCGCACCGACGCACTGCTTCTCCGGCCATGCTGAGGCGTGTCCCACACACAGCAACTAGAAGGATGTGCAGCTATGACATACAACTATCTACTGGGGCTTTGGGGGAAAAATAAATAAATAAAATCTTAAAAAAAAAAAAAAAAGAACTTTGCTTGGGCTTGGGGTGATGTCACCAAAAAGTGTATAAATGACATCTGGAAGAAGACACACAAGAGGTTCATCCATGACCTCAAAGGATTTGCCAAGGATGAGGAGGTTGGAAAAATCAACAAGGCTGTAGTTGAGACGGCAAACAACTTTAATCTGGGTGAGGATGAGGGCGGCATTGAGGGACTCCCAGAGGTGATTCCTGAGGAATTGACTAATGAGGAGTTGTTGGAACTGGAACAGGAACGCTTAGATGAAGAAGAGGCAAGAGAAAAGGAAACTACAGGAGAAGAAATAGAAGGAATCCCAAGAAAATTCACAGTGAAAGGTTTAGCAGAAGCTTCTGAAGATCTCAGCAAGCTCCTTAAAACGTGTGAAAACATGAACCCCAAAACTGAAAGATTTTCATTAATAGCGAGTCATGTTCATGGTGCATTATCTGCTTACAAGCAAATCTATGCTGAAAGAAAGAAACAAACCAAGCAAACCACCGTGGACATATTTCTGAAAAAAGTGACACCTCCTCAAGAAGAGTCCCAGGCAGGTCCTTCAAGGAGTATTCCAGAAGGCGGCATTGTTATCATAGGAGATGACAGCTCCATGTGTATTATTGCCCCTGAAGACCTTCCAGTGGGACGAGATACGGAGATGGAAGACAGTGATAGTGAGGATCCTGACGCTGTGTAAGTCTAGGCTAACATGTGTGTTTGTGTCTCAGTTTTTAACAAAAAGTTTGAAAGTAAAAAAAATGTAAACAATTTTAGAAATAGAAAAAAGTTTATAGAATGAAGATATAAAGACAGAAAATATTTTTGTACAGATGCACAAGGTGTTTGTGTTTTAAGCTAAGAGTTATTACAAAAGAGTCAAAAAGTTAAAAAAAAAATCTTTATAGAGTAAAAACATTACAGTAAGCTAAGGTAAATTTATTTTTGAAGAAAGAAAAATATTTTTTTATAAATTTAGGGTAGCCTAATCGTTCAGAGTTTATAAAGTCTACAGTAGTGTACAGTAATGACCTAGGCCTTCACATTCATTTACCATTTACTCACTGACTCACCCAGAGCAACTTCTGGTCTTTCAAGCTCCATTCATTGTAAGTGTTCTACACAGGTGAACCATTTTTTATTTTTTATACCATATTTTTACTGTACTTTTTCCAGGTTAGATATGTTTAGATAAGCATATATTTACTATTGTGATACAATTGCCTACAGTATTCAGTACAATACCATGCTGTACAGGTTTGTAACCCAGGAGCAATAGCCTACACCATATAGCCCAGGTTTGTATTAGGCTATACCACCTAGGCAAGTACACTCTACGATATTTGCACAATGACAAAATCTTCTAAGAAGTCATTTCTCAGAATGTATCCAAGTTATTAAGAAATGCATGACTGCAATTCTATGCAAAAGGGAAAAAATTAGGGTACTATGAACTATGAAATATTTTATTCTTGGGGTTGGACATTCCACGTTAGGCATGATAGAGATAAATTTGACTATGATCAATATCCTCCTGATTTTAACCTAATCTGTGATTCCCCTTAGAATTCTTGTATGTGTGTGAGTGGGGATGAAGTCAATTCATATTCATTTCTATGACTATTCATAACTATTCATATTAGTTCCTTTTTTAAACTTATTCTTTAAAAACAAAAAACCTAAATATTACTAATGGGAAATGAAAGGGTAATTATTTAATATGTATAAGTTTCATATGACAAAAACCAAGACATTAAATATGTGCATTAAAATTTTAATTAATCAACATTTAGAAAACAATTAAATATTCTGCGAAAGACGACAGATTTAGATCACTTACATGGCCTCTTGCTTCCAATGGTTGGAGGGTCATTCTGAGCATGGAATAATGTTTTACTATTCAAGCATGAGTTATAATTCCTCTGGAGGGGGAGAAGGAGTAACAAGGAAAGTGTCAATAAAAATGGATACAACTGGGTTGCCGAAAGTGAATACCACAGGAAAAGACATATATGTCCAATTCTGCAAAGCAATTAACGCTTTGGTATACTAGGATATTCACAGATCATGTAGTCTGTGGAATAGAAGCTGTGTTATTGGAGGTACGTTTGAGAGATTCTGGTGCAGGATTAACTGGATGAAAATTATTGCAAATGATGATGCTGCCAATCAGACACGTCTGTGCCCAGTGACCCTGGAAGTAGTGCACTGTCTGTGCGTTTCAGGAAATAAGGAAGTCTTGGTATAATAATGTTAATGGGACATGGCAGGGTATAGTGGGAGTCCGTGGTGCCTGGAAGATGCCGTGTTACCCACGGGAAGAGGAAATATTTCCCAAGAGATGTAGCAGTGCAAGATGGGAGCAGAAACATCTGGTGGAAATGGCTACAGTGCCTGTGAGTATTAGCAGTACTCAGTGCACTTGTCCTGAGTCATGCTGTTATGTGTTACTCCTCAAATATCAGTGGGTTTACAGCAGTGAACATTTACTTCTTGTTCACACAGGGGCTGTAGGTCGACTGTGGCTCTGCTCCAGGCTGTATCTTCTCATTCTCAGACCCAAATTGAAAAAGCACTGACTTGGAGACATGTTATTCCAGTGACAGGTGGCAGAAGCATAAGAGACTGAGGTGACTCACACAATTATTGTAAAGCTTCTTCTCAGATTTGACAAAAGTCACATTCAGAAAAAGTAAGGCAAAGGTTAAGCCTACTAATGGAGTGAGAAGTACAAAAAGATGTACGGCAAGAAAAGGAAAATATCACCCTCCTACAGAAGAAGAAACGAATAATCACGAACAAGAACACAATTTACCATAAGAATCTTCTTCTTTTTTTCTGTCTCTCTTCTCTCACATATTTCCTGAAAGAATTTTGAAAATATGTATCCCCAGTTATATCCCCAAATTTTTAGGTTGACATCTACAATTTTTTCTTGTAAATGCTTAAATAATTACTCAAATAAATTATAAAATTTAATTCAGAATGAAGTCAGAAGTTTTAGGGGCTGGCCCCTTGGTGCAATGGTTAAGTACATGCGCTCCACTGCAGCAGCCCAAGGTTCGCAGATTCAGATCCCGGGAGCGCACGGATGCACCACTTGTTAAGCCATACTGTGGCGGCGTCCCATATAAAGTAGAGGAAGATGGGCACAGATGTTAGCCCAGGGCCAATCTTCCTCAAGGGAAAAAGGGGAGGACTGGCATCGGATGTTAGTTCAGGGCTAGTCCTCCTCACAAAAAAAAAAGAGAAAAGAATGAAGTCAGAATTTTCAAACTAAGCTAACTCTATAATATTCACACACAATCAGCACTATAGATCTTTAATTTAACACAGATGGAGGTCAAAATTCAACTCTGGATTCTGGATATCAGAGACAGTAAAACCATTCACAAGCAGTGACATACAAATATATAGGCCTTCAAAACTTCAATGATGGTGTCTCTGAAAGAAATATACAAAGAGGAAAGCCCTCTACAATAAAAGCTTATGAACATTTTTCAATCATATACTCAAGTGTCATTGAATCACAAAATACAGTCTTGCTGCAAAAGCTAACAAAGTCTATGCTGTGTTTCTGAGTTTCTCAATGTAAAAAAGAAGCAAATTAGAGTGAGCTCTTTTCCACTGTATAATAATAATGTATGCAAGAAATAATATGCACATACCAGGAACAACACTAAACAATTGTAACTTATACTTTATTAACATTGAAATCCATATTTTAAAGACATTTCAAGATAGATATCTTTTTTATGTTATAAAAAAGAAACACTTTTTCCCTGAAAGAATATAGGTAAATTAATGTCTATGTGTTTAATATTAAAATATAATAAAGACATATATAAAATATACTGAAGAGGGGCCAGCCCAGTGGTGTAGTGGTAAGTTCACGTGCTCTGCTTTGGCGGCCTGGGCTTTGAGGGTTCAGATCCTGGGTGCAGACCTACACACCTCTCATCAAGCCATGTTGTGGTGGCATCCCACATATAAAAAATAGAAGAAGATTGGCACAGATGTTAGCTCAGGGACAATCTTCCTCAAGCAAAAAGAGAAAGATTGGCAACACATGTTAGCTCAGGGCCAATCTTCCTCACCAAAAAAATAAAATAAAAAAAACACACACACACATATATATATACTGAAGATATTTTATATAGAAAGGAAAACTAATATGCATCATTACATGACGTGAACATTTCATGCATAACCTGTAAGTGTTTCCATTTGTTTATTTATTTATTTTGCTTGAACATATAATAGTGCATTTACTTGCCCACATTTTGCTATAGGCCAAAGGGACAAGGCCGTTTAATATCGTATGGATTCACTAACTGATCTTTCCAGTGTTTAAACCACCGTTTTGTTTTCAATAGCTACAATAATGAGTTTTCTTAAAGTAGGCTGGAAATTATCAACTTGCAGAGTAATGTGGGTGATGAAGCCTCTTAGAACAGAATGATATTTTCCTAATCTATGTTCCAAATATATTACACAACATGTCAAATTTAGAAAAATTTAAAGAATAATATGCACCCCTGTAAATGTAACATATCCTGTAGATTTAAAAATTGTTACTATCTTGCCACGTTTGCTCTAGGTTATTGACCACACTTCTAGTCACGTCTTTAGCTATTACTGATAGTGTTCCAATGAATAAACTTGGGTAAGTTTTGGTTTCCCAAAGAGAAATGTGAGTGTATTTTTTTAATGAAACCTTTTGAATATCAGTTTTTCTAAATCTACAAGTAATAAATTACAGGGAAATTTATTAAAGGAATATTTACCAAAAGACATCAAAGAGAACATAATTCTAAGAATTGGTATAGTAGGTTTCTTCATTTAAATTAATTATAATATAAAAAGAGCTCATTGTTTTTGGTATGTAGAGGCTTGCTGTGTTTATCGACGTAAAAATTCAATATATTTGCTAAATATTTTTCTATATTTTTAGTAAGTTGACAGTAATTATGAATAACTGTTACTGCAGTCACTGAAAGTTAAGAAAATAGCACTTAAAATAAAACCCTCATAGAGAATTATCTTTTATAGGAGTCAACATTTGTGAGCAGTAAGTAACCTATGACTTCCAAATTATTTCCAGATTGGTGCAGCCTGACAAGTAGCAGAGAAACTAACAAAGTGCAAATACAATGTTAAATCAAACCTTGAAAATTCTACAACCAAATACCTTATGAGTTTCACTTATTAATTTTTGGACATTTGTCAAACATTAATATTTTACTTGTTCAATAGGAAAAACCGATAAAATACTGTGATTTTAAGTAACTATAATTTATGAATTTATTTTGTGCAATGCATTTTTGTCATTTTTAAAAACCTGTATTCGATTATGAAAGTTGTAGTGATATTAGCGATAAAATATATTAACTGCACTGTAAGTGTAATACACGTTTAATTACTCTTATCATAAAGCACCTATATCATAACTGACACACATGTTTAGCTACCATTTTATTGTGATTCTTCATGATATTTTTTACCTTTTATATGGTCATATTTGTTGACCAGATTTATAGCAGTATTTCTTCTCTGGGAATCCCCTTACACATAACTTTAAATTGGAGTCTGAGGGGTATCTAGTTTGTGATATTTTCCTTTCTCCTTACATAGAATTTGTTGGTAATTATGTTGGCCATTACAATTAATTGATACTGAAGTTCATAATCCAATCAGTTTGCAAATGTATGAGAGCTTCATGGACTCACTGAGATAGTTTTTTACCTAAAATAAAGCAAAGCATTTTCTTTAAGCATGAGTCATACATCTGCTTAGGACATGGGTCTTTAGTAAAACATCTATCATTTTTCCAGGATAACCTTGTATATTAATTATGTAGGGCTCCAATTTTGAAAAATATTCAACTTAAATTGCACATGCTTCATTTTTATTTACTTCTCAGATAGTGAATTTGTTTCAGTGTGGCACAATTTTTGAAGGTTAAAAAGTCACTCAAGGGGCCGGCCCCATGGCGTAGTGGTTAAGTGCGCATGTTCCGCTGCTGGCAGCCGGGGTTCGGATCCCTGGTGTGCCAACGTACCACTGCTTGTCCGGCCACACTGTGGTGGCGTCCCACATAAAGTGGAGGAAGATGGGCACGGATCTTAGCTCAGGGCCAGCCTTCCTCAGAAAAAAAAAGAGGAGGATTGGCACGGATGTCAGCTCAGGGCTGATCTTCCTCACACACACACAAAAAAGTCATTCAAGTAAATACAAAACTATCTTTAAGTGATAATTCCTAGAAATAAACCATTAACAACAGGATAAGATTTACATTTCTATGTAGAAATTCACAAATTTGAAAGTCACTTCATTTTTCCTCATTAAAATTGCCAATTATTACTGGGGGCAGTTTTAACAATTTAACAAGTCATCCACTTAATTATACAATTATCCACCTAACTAAATAATATATATTTCATTTAATATTTGGTAGCATTTCTGTATATCCCAAAAGGAATATGACGTGTAAATGTTTCTATGATTTCAAAGATTTTTAATATCTGAAACATTTTCCTAAAACCAATAGTGAAAAGTATTTGTGAGAACTGTTACCAGTACTCTCATAATCAACATCAACCCTCAAGGGGAAAGCATAGCAGCATGAATTCAAAGCAAACATTCAAGAAATGGAAATGTTCTTATAATCGTGAGAGAAGAGTGAAGTCCTTGCTCCAGGAAGAACACAGTTGCACATTGAAATTTCCTGTTTATATTTTCCTCTCTGGAGAAGCAAGTGTCTCTTTGACAGTGTTCTCTCTGGGAATGAAGCTTAAACTTCCTAAAAAAGTTAAACACAGAGAAGAAAAGATTATCTACTCTTATCTCATCTGTAATTTATATAAACTCTCTGTATATGGTGGCCTTAGTTTTCTTTGATTTTTTTCCCCTGTTCTGGGCCTTCACAATATTTTGCTGAAATGCCATACATCTTTCAGAACCATCACAAGATATATTCCAATTTTATGCTGAAGGAAATGATAGTTATTGAATGTTTTATAAATGTCAAGATGGAGACAGTGTATTAGATCAATTGAGTGGAAACTTGTACATAACGATCATTTACTTATATTTGGTCAGTATTTTTGAACATTAATGTCAATGGAAAGGTTCAGTAAAAAGTGTGTCAGTTACTAAACATATCTACATATCATGATTGTACTCATTATTTATTATCAGACTATTGACTGATATATTAAGAAGTAGGTCGAATATATGATTTATAGAGAATATTTTTCAGAAGATTCAACTGTCAGTTAGTTCTTCAAAAATTTACTATGCCCTTGAACACTGTTTGTCTGAAATCTGAGCCACTAAATTTTGAAAAAACTGGTTAGAGGAAAGAGACGGGAGGATAATGCTTTCAAAGAGAATTTTTGTAAAAAGAAGGAGATTTTGAAGCTTAACAATAATAGCTATTGAGCTCTTAATATATGCCAGACACCTCACTGTGAGCTTTACATGTGTTTCTCAGTTTCACAATTTACAAATTGTTTCACTCAATCCCCTCAAGAAAAACCTATGAGATAGGTAATATTATCTCCATTTTTCAGATGAACTAAACTAAAAAATTATGCATCTTGCCTAAGATTACACAGCAGCAGCTATGAAAGACAGAATCCATCCAAGTCGGTCTGACAGCAGAATCTACGCTTTTATTCAACATTTGAGCACTACTGGTTGTTTAACTCTTTATTAGTCAGGGTTCCTCAAAGAAACAGAACCAATAGAAGATACACAGAGAGAGAGAAAGAAAGAGAGAGAGATTTATTATAAGGAACTGGCTCACTTGATTGTGGAGGTTGAGAATTCCATGATCTACCATCTGCGAGCTGAGGACCCGGGAGAGCTGGTCTTGTCCTAGTCCAAAGGCCTAAGTACCAGGAAAGCTGACGGTGTAAGTCCGTCCACGAGCAGGAGAAGATTGATGTCCCAGCTCATGAGTCAGGCAGAGAGAGTGAATTCTCCTTTCCTCAGCCTTCTGGTTCTCTCTAGGCCCTCGATAGACTGGAACATGTCCACCCACATTGGGGAGGGCAATCTGCTTTACTCAGTCTACTGATTCAAGCACTAATCTCATCCAGAAACACCCTCACAGACATACTCAGAATAATGTTTAACCAAATATCTGGGCCCCCTGTGGCCCAGTCAAGTTGACACATAAAATTAACCATCACAATGGCCAACTATTATCCAGTGCAGAAATAAAGTTACTTGTTTTTCCTTCCTTAAAGAGTGTAAAAATTGCAGATCTCAAGAAAAAGCATATAAAGAAAAATACCCTTAACTAGAAAAATATTATATCAGTATGCTCCCAAATATAGATTCTGATGTGCTCCTGCAACTACAAACACTAGTTTAATCATTACTAATAGAGGAGTCTAGGAAATTAATCTCTCCATGCCTTTATATTTTCATTGTAAAAGAAGGAGGCTAGAAAAAGCAATGCATTTGTGAAATTTGTGTATTATATTCTTTTAAACTTTTAAAATCTAACCTCTTAATTCATGTGAATAAACTTAATGATACAAAGGCATCCAATTAGGTTTTTTAAGCTGTGTTGATTTTTCAGGTAAAAGAATACAAATAGATGAATTTCATTAAGACTTTCTGATTATATATTGAGACGAAGTGTATTACTGAGGAAAAGCCGTGATATTATAACAGAAAATTTATAAATGAGAATTGACCGATTCCTAAATCTAAATCTCGGGTTTCTTAAAGATATAAATTTTGGGCCGATAGTGACAGAGAGCTGTGATTCTCAGGTGGCAGTTTGCAGTCTAATCACAGTGTATTGATACTCACAAGTAACTTCATAGTTGACAGAATCTTCGATTCCCACAGTGCCAAGGATATCACAACTGGCCAGGGATGTTCATCAAAAAATAGATTCAGTGGAGAACTTAAAATCTATTCAGTATAGATTATAATAATGGAAACAACAAAATATTTTACAAGTCTCCTTCCAAATCTAACATTATCCTACTATCAGGATAAACCCAGTAACAAAAAAAGCAGAAAACATTTATGATACTAACTGTTCCAGAGACTCCTACCTACTTTTTAATGTTCTAAGATTTACAACAGCAGTGCATTTAACATTATGCTTTGAAGATCCTGAGGCACAAAATTTTTACTTATTTATAACACCACACTCTTTATCAGAGGTTTTTCAGGAAAAGGGGATCATTCAAAGCAGTTTAATATAAATGACAGGAACAGAAGAAAAGCCATTATGCTAGTGGTTATGGAACTTCAGTGTGCATACAAATCTCCTTGTATACTTCCATAAAAATGAAAATTTCACATGACCACCATAGGGTTTCTGATTCTGTTGACTTTTGGAGTTTATAAGTGGCAAAAACTTGCATCTTGCCAAGTTACACAGTCATTCCATTGCAGGAATCCATGGACTACACATTGGGAGAGTCTAAATGCGAACCCACATTTTTTTCCAACCTTAACACATAAAGTCAGATCCATGATCCACAGTGGGAAGGGATAAAAAACAGGAACTAGGGCAAATTGGCTGGTAAAAATTACTCAAGATTATCTTATATATAATATAAGCCTTAATCATTAATTTATTAAAAAGATATTTGTTTAGTGCTTAGTTATTTCTAGATACTTTTCTAACTACAGTTAATAGATGGTAGGAAGAAAACCCAAAATGTGTAAGGGAATAGAGAGTAACAGGGGTGATAATGAGAGAGGATATTCTGGATAATCTGATTTTTGAGTAGAGGCTCAAAATATGATATGAGGAAAGCTATGTGGAAATCTAAAGAAGAGCATCCCGGGCAGAAGAAACAGCAAGGAAAAAGGCTTGAAGCAGCGACATGCTTGATGTGTTTAAAGAATATCAAGGAGGCCAGAACGGTGGGAGGAAGTAAACAAGGCAGAGCAAAGCAAGAGACGATTTGCTTGAGGTAACCAAAACCTACATTAATGGAGCCTTCAATTTTTCTCTTAGTGATATGGAAAACTATTATACTCCTGTTTTGAGTCATAGGATTTCTTTATCCTTTTCCAAACAGTCCTATGCAACATGACCCATCCAGACATCTGGCAGGACTTATCAGGGAACCTGGGCCAGTCCTCAACCCTGCCATACTTCACCAGCCACATAAGGGTACAAAAAGACAGAAGAATCTCATGGAAGAAAAAGACATGCAAAAGAGGACAATAAAAAAGAATTCCAAAATGTTGATGATTTAAATGACAAGGCAAAGTCAGGACCTTAATAGAAAATCCAAAGAGAGAGGGACACATGGGTGTATGAAACATGTGATGGTCTATTCGTTTATTCTACTAACAGCTCTAAGCTAACACCAAGGCAGAAGACGATTCTTGACCCTGACTACATGGTGAACAATATGATTTATATATGTAAGGTTCACTGGCTACTCTGTGGAGAAGAGACTTTAGTGATGCTACAGGCAGAAGAAGAGAGACTTGCTAGGAGGCAAGAGTTGATGGTGATTCACACAAGATGAAAGTGAAAAGAACAAATTCTGCACCTATTAAATTTAGAGCCCACAGCATTGGTTAACAGAGTGGGTGTGGAAGAGGAACTCTGTAAGTTTCTCTCTCCAGATATCATGTTTTGGGTTGCAAAACACATTGTAGATCTGGAAAACTGGTGATGGTTGGCTCCAAATAACTTGCCCATCTTCATCAGAATTATCTCTTGTTGGCTTGAAGCTGAAACTGTAGCTGGGATGAGCATTGCTGAGGCTGGGGTGAGGAGAGTGAGGGATGAAGAGTAACATGGAGTAGTCACACTCTATTTTTTTCTGGTACATAGACCAAAATTAGATTTATATTTCCCTTTTTTAAAAAGACAATTCGTATCTTTTGAAAACATTATTTTGGTTAATACACAAATTATTATATCTTTTAAAGGTACTTTTTTATGTGCTCATAGATGCTTTAACTACAAATTTTTACAAAAAATGCATTAAGTTATTAGTTGATTAACGTGGAATCCAGTGAAGTGAAAAAGCAAACTTTCTTGCAACTTTTGGGAATTGAGGAAATTGCAAAAACAAAGTAATGCATAGATTCTTTTTTTAACCCACTCCTTAGTGAATGTTTTGTAATCCGCATAGGAATGTTAAATCTCCTCATATAGGTTTCCTCTCAGTGAATAAAGTTAAAGTATCCATTATTCAATTTTATGGTCTCTTGCATCCAACAAAATATGATTTGCAGGGTTGCACCAGGCTATTTTATGCACAAATGTAATTCTGTTCAATCCACTAATTTCTGAAGAGAAATATTTTAGTTGAATTTTTAACTGTGGAAATTTAATCCCCAATATTAAACTATATGAAAAATGGAAAAGAAATAATGTTTCCAAGGATTTTATTTTGAAAACTTTTCCTCATATGGTAAAAAATTCTAATTTTGTGAATCAGCTTAAAAGTATTTTTCTTTGTGTGTGGTATCATACCATCTGCATATACATTAAAAATAAATGCTGTGACTTTTTGAATGCAATTTCCTACATCCTTACAAATACACATATTCGGGCCAATGCATGCAACATAAAATTTTGGTGTATTAAAATTACAACTTCTACAACATTCCAAGAACAAGGCTAAAACTTGTTTAACCTAACTATTTGGTTAGATATGGTGCTTCAAAATAAATATTTTCACTGTATTAAAATATATAATTTCTTAGTAGGATCAGGTTTGTATATATGGGAAATAAAGAGCTTAATTTTTCATGTTTTTCAGTCAGTTTTAAATACCTTGTTTCAGAGAATAAATAGTATTAGAATCCTCATTGGTCTTCCACATATGAGTGGAAATCAAAACATCCACTACCACAACAACCAACAAACACATAAATACAGAGAGCAGATTGGTGGTTACCAGAGGGGAAGAGGGGAGGCGGGAGGGAGAAATGGAAAGAGGCACATGTTACGGTGACGGATGGAAACTGTTGGTGGTGAACAGGATACAGTCTATATAGTGGTCAAAATATGATGATGTACACCTGATATTTATCTAATGTTGTAAACCAATATTATGTCATAAAAAAACCCTTATTGAAAATAAAGTTTCTTCTAAGATCAATTTGTATAAAGCTGAGTTCATTATGAATATCTATACATATTGATATCAACTAATTGTAACTTGACAATGATAACTCTGTCCCTAATTATACTTGTTTCTACTTTAGAATTAGTGTGGTTTTAAAAAGCTTGTGTATTTGTAATGTGACAAAATAACATCGGTCAGTCCATTTTAGACTTTTCTTTCAAAACCCCTGTGGATAGTTTTTCATCTAGGTGGTTTGTAAACGGGTTTCTACTCTGATTCATTATTAAACTATCAGCAGAACTAACTTAAGCTTCAGAGTAAAGGAGAGAAACATAATCTGAGTTAAATTTTTGGGACCATCTCCTTAAATCAAACGAATCTTAGATTCTGTAACACCTGATGATACATTTAATTACACTACAGGTTTGTGTAGTTCTTAATTTCATGCACTCATGAAAGAACATCTGGTTTGCTATACTAAAATCATATTTTTGTTTCTCTTTTCTTCTGTAATGGAGTTGATTTAATGGTGGTAGTTTTTACTTTTATACCGATGGACTCTTTTACCTTGTCATTGGATGCACCATATGGTGCCTAGGTGAGAATGATGCAATATTTAGAAAATGAATTGTGACAACCATATTGATTTAATACCAGGCATCTTAAACTAGGTTAGTCATCACCGAGGATTTTTTAGAGCTCAATTTTTGTAAACTTGATTCCTTGTTGACATTGCTACTCACTCTTTTCTCTCAGTTATCTAATCAGCTCCTCACCCACCAAGGTGGTAAAGGACCAAGTGATTTAGTGATAGCTTCAACCTGATTTTCTTTATACACGTAAATATCATAGACATTACATTTACATATTTTTGAAAGTTTTAAAACAAAACAGAGAGAGAGGAGTCAAGATGGTGGCGTAGACAGACTCTGAACTCACCTCCTCCCATGGACGCAGCCAATTTACAACTATTCGTGGAAAAATTACCCCTGAGACAGAACTGAAAACTGGATAAGAGGAACTCCTGCAACAACGGACAATCCTAACTGAGGTGGAAGAGGCAGAGATTCTGGAGAGGAAAAACGCTGCCTTCACAAGCCGCCAGCTTCAGGGTCACCGGGAGCAGCGCACAGGTACGCAGCCTCCCTGGAGACGCGGGGCCCTGAGCCGGGGAGCGCCCCCGCTGTGGGCATTTTGTGGACCCAGCACAATCGAGACCAGCGGCATAATATCTGACTGTGCCTGCTACTAAAGCATTGGGGAGGACCCCCAGAAAACCCGGTTCACAAAGAAACTAAAACGGGCTCTTAAAGGGCCCACACGCAAACTCACCCGTTTCAGAAAGCATCCTAAAATCACCAGAAAGAAAGGTGCACAGTGCTTTGGTGACCAGAGACTCACCTAATAGGCCCTGAGTGCATCTCGGTGAGGGGTGAGACCTCTCCAGGGACTGGAACATTGGCGGCGGCCATTGTTGTGGCCTGGTGTGGGCGTGCTGACACAGACGTCATTGGAGTTCTCCATGAGGCCTGCTAGCCCAGGGTCTGCCCCACCCGCTAGAGCACCGATTTAATCCAGCTGAGCCATGGCAGGCAGCCCACTCTAGAGACTGGACCCACCCAACAACAAGCCCTCAGGCAACTTGTGGGCCTGCATAGATTGGTGACTGGATTCTCTGCAGCCTGGCAACTGAACTGACTTGAGCGGGGCAGGGTGTGCACAAGGAGCAGGTGGAGAGTGTGGGGCTGTGGCAGAGTGTGTGGGGCTCCCGCCGTGGAGAGACTGGGTACGCTTGGGGAGGTCGGGGCGCTCACACGGGGCAAGACTGTGTTGACTGTGTGTGTGGACCTGTGGGCGACAGGGTTTGTCAGCTGCAGAAGATTTGTGCTTCACAAAGACACACATAGGAGGTTTGCCCCACCTTCCAAAGCCTGAAACAATTGAGTGCTCCTGTGCCTGAGGCCAGCCCCACCCAGCTGCAATCCTCAGAGAGCTGACAAGAGACCTAATAGGCTAGAGGCTTACAGCAATTGTAAGGCCCTCAGCCTAACAACCTTCCACGCACGGGGGTGGGGGGGGGCTACTCACTTAAAAGAAATACTGCAACACAAATGTGGTATTAGAACTTGCAGCCAACTGTGCTGGGGCTCCCCACACCTGATAAAGAGACTGAAGGGCCCACAACAACTACAAGCAGCTGAGCATTACAACAGCT